>NW_005842916.1:66527-103534 GCF_000455745.1 Alligator sinensis
TCAGTTAGTCCGGGCAAAGCTTATCTAAGGCAGTCCCATCCGGGTCGCCAAAAACTGTTGAACCCCAGCTCAAGTCTGGGATCGTGCCCGGTATGCAAAAGCCAATAAAGATACCAGGGGTGAAAGTATAAAGAAGATTTATTGCTAGTAATACAAGGTGCAAGCGGAATAATTTCACGTAACAAGCACACAGATTCTTAATTCTAAGCATCTTTTATACAGGAGTATTGGACCTTCATAAGCATTCTTGTTTGCTAATTGGTTATAAGGGAGTGACGCAAGGAGTTCTTTACTGAGCATGTCTCTATACCTGTGTTTTAGCTATGTATCTCATTTACATACATGTATGTTTCATTAGCATACTTTCTCCCCACCTAGGGGTGTGATTTTTAATATTTAAATTAGCTCTTTGCCCTAGTCCTCTGATTCTGCTTTTGTTTTCAAGCCTCCTTTATCTAAGACTGTCTCCTCCTTATCATTGCAGATGGGCATTAGTTACATAACAGAGACTTTTGCTTGGGCTTTGTATAGTGGTTTCTAGGTCAAACCTGACAATCCTAACCCCTCAAGCTTGTTCCCAGCTGGAAATGGCTTTCTTTTCCTGACAGTGCATCTTCTTCTGGGAGGGAATGGTTTCAAGCTAGTTCTGGGTCAGCTGCAGAGTTTCCCTGTGCTGGGTACATCCTTTAGGAGCCAAACAAGTTGGCTTTGAGGCTGGTTTGAACCACCAGACCATTGCAAAGCAGTCACAGTGGGGACTTTAAGGGCACTCCATAGATTATAGATAGAGGGAGCTGGAAAGAGTCCCAAGAGATCATGTTGTCCAACCCCCTGCCCAGAGGCAGAATCCCGACTATGGAGAGCATCCCTGACAGATGTTTTGAAACACAGCAGATGACAGCTAACAACAGGGAAGAGAAAAATAAAATCCATATTATTTCTCCACTGAGCTCTACCAGATGTTGGATGGGAAAAGAGATTTTATGGGAAGCTTGTTTCTGAAGATAGTTGCTATAGTATTGCTGTGTGGCTATGGCCTACCCCAGCAGCAGCTATGGCAAACATTAGCCAGGCAGGAAGGGCAGGTGCAGCTGGAGGTGACAGGAATAATTCTGCTATCACAGCAATGTAAAGAAGGAGCGATGCTAACTGAAATCCTATGTAGGTGTGAAACCGTGTAGCAGAACAGTCAGGCTCACTGATAGACATGCTTGTGCAAAAATAAGAGCCTGCATTGTGGACAATAAGCAGGAAATCATGCAGGTAGAGCTGTATTGAAGGAGGAGCTACTTTGGGACTATACGGGTGGGAACAGCTAAAACCTTAATTTATAATGGCATGTTGCAAATACTGTAGTGGCTACTATTAGTCACAGGGATTAGGCCAGTGGTTCTCAACCTTATCAGACCTAAGGCAATTCTTTTTAGACTCAAGGCACATGTCAGAATATGCCAGCTTTTAGTTTTCACTCTTTTTTGACTATACAAAAATAACAGTCTTTTTTTTTTTCTGTGGCAAAAAAACTCAGAAAGCCCACATCAGGTCAGAATGTTTTAAACACTCTGGATTCCTATTTGAAATCTCTGGTTGTATCTTGTGAATCATATTTACAGACCTAACATTGTGTGGCACCCTATGACACCCTAGCAAGGATTGCAGGAGAATCACTGCATATGGCAAACACTGGCACATCATTGCTATGCAGGTTCTGGTCTGTGGTTTCAACAAAGTGTACTTGGAAGTAGAAATTAAATCATAATACAAGAGTATCACAGAGCAATTGGAGGGGTGGCTGAGGTTTCTGAAGGGTCAAGAACTGCTGGGCCAAGGAATGGAAGTGAAGCCCTGAAAGATCTTGGACTATTTCCTATGAGAGCAGTGAATTTGGTGAGAGGTCTGGATGCAGCGATCTAGTGCTAAAGGGTTTTCACCAAAGAAGCTTTAAATTCAGTCAGATTCTGAACTGACATCTCGGGTATGCAGGAAACAGTGATGAGCTAGACATAGTGGAAGGAAGGAAGGAAGGAAGGAATGCTATATTTCAGCCTGTAAAGGGCAAAGCATTTGGTATGGATGCAGAGCAAGAAGAGGAACTGGTCCAACTGAAGGAAGAGCTTTCTGCTTCCCATTCAAGAGCTATTTAGGAGGTACACAAAGACTGAGTCTATACAGATATTTAGGGTCCACATTGGGTGTTGCCCTCTGTCAGCTTGAGGTATGTGAGCCATCTGTGCCTGGCAATAGCTTTCCCTTGAAAGCCACAGCCCAACCATCACATTGTGATTCCTGTTCCTCGCGCTGAGCCCTTCCACCTATCATCCTGCAGACTACTTGTCTCTCCTTCTGTCTTTGGCTCTAATTATGATTTATAGAGACAGAATGTAGGATGCAAAAGGGCTGCAAATCAGGAGCAGCAGACTCAGGCCTTGATGTTCAGCAGAGTTTCTGGGGTCATCCTGAAAGGCCACCAGAGGTTACAGTTAGGGCATTTCCTTGTAGCTGGCAGTTATGGGCTTGAGGACAGCTTTAAGTTTGATGCTAATGATTAGTGTGTACATAAGCTGAGAGGTCCAAAAGTGTAAGGCCCTGAAGCACTAATTTCAAGATGGGCTTTGAGGAACATCAGTCACTGGGATTACAGCTTTGAAGTTGAATTACTAGGCTACACGTTCTGAGCACAGAGACGTGGGGCATGGCATGAAGTAGGCGAGCATGGGTAAATACATCCTACAGGTATCCCTAAACCATGTGTCTATGGATCTATGAGGACCTATCCAGTGTTAAGAAATTCATGAGGAAAGCATGCTGATTCTGAATGGCATGGTTACCTTGGAGATTTGGAGATTCATGCATCAATCCTTCAGCATTAACTTTCACACACTAGGCAAAATAGAGGCATCTCCCAAGAGTTTGAAAATAAATCACATTATACAAGGAGAGCAAGTCTTGTACCAAAGAGAGGCTTCTAGCATAGTATTATGCTGCATAAATTGCTTTCAAACTTATGGATATAAAGGAACCACTAAGAGAGTGCAGTAATGCTGCTGTATGTCCACCATGCAGCATGTGGCAGGGTATGGAGGAGACAAATGTATTCAGGTGGCTGCTTCCTGTCTACTGGAGTCTAGGAAAAAATGCTTCCAGGGACAGAGCTCACATATCCCTACCATCGCTGTCAGAGCAAGCGAAGTAAAATGCTGTAAGCATGCTGGGGCTTGTGCACAATCCTGGACCCTTGAATTTCCACTCCTACAGGAAGGGAAGGTCTTTTCACCCCTTTACAGATCTTCCCATAGAAATCATGGGGGCAGGTGGAGGGTGAGATCCTTGCTGTGCTTTTGCCTCTTCACATTGCACATAAAGTTGGAGTGGCACAGAAGGGCTCTAAAGCCCCGTATTGGGTCATAGGAGGATTTGCTGCATAATATGTGCACTGCACAATACAGAGCATGTATTTTATGATAAAGTCCACAACCTGTCCTCTGAGGATGCTTTCAGAAGCCCTGGAGCGGGGGCCAGGGCTGAGGATGGGGAGGGCATGTTTTGAGGATGGCAACAGCATGCAGTGCTCCAGAGATCCTTGGAAGCGCCGTGGCTTGCATGACAGATCAGGAGCACTCCCACAATTGACAAGCTCCTAGGGCTGTCTAATTTCTACTGAGGTTGTCTCTGGTCACCTGAGCAGCCAAGGATTAGGGGCACAATGGAAAATTAAAGCCAGCACATCCCCTCACTTCACTTCCTGGGATGTAGGCTCAGTGTTGTGTCCCTTAGAGGTGCAGCCCCAAGTCTCACTCCAGGACTAAACAAATTGTTGAAGGCCCTGAGCAAATGCGAGGACACCAAGCCACACTGGCTCCTTGCAGGGCACATGCAGTGTTTTTCTGATGCAGTACTGGCACACTGGGTGTTGTCTGCATGTAGGATCCATCACCCGCCTGCGGATAAACAGATACACAAATCTCCAGGGCTAGTGGAGGTATGTCAAGCACAGAACCTGGCGAGATACTCAATATACAGGTCTGATCTGTATTTGAACATAAACATAATAGAGATCTTGTATCACATGAAGATGATGAAGCGCTTTCTAGTCTCTTAGTAACCAAGAAGAATGTTAAACATATATATTAGGATTGAATATTTTAAATCACCAGGCCCATACAGTTCACATCTATGATCTCTGTAAGAGCAAGCTGCTGATTTTTTTAAATAAAGCTAGGAAATCTAGATGACTGGAAGAGCCCTAATGCTACACCAATATTCAAAAAAGACCAGTGAGATGGCCTCGGTAGCTAGAGGTCAGTTAGTTTGACATCAGTCCTGGTCAAAATAATGGAAAATTTGAGACTTTATTCATTTAGATTCATAGACATTAGATGTTAGGGCTGGAAGGGACCTCAAAGATCATCAAGTCCAGCCCCATTTAACAAAAAGTTAAAAGATAGAATATAGTTAATGCCAATTCTCATGGTTTTTTTTAAATGGCATGTTGCTATTTCTATTGCTCAAGTGCCTAGAAGTCCTAGACACAAGGATCCCCTCAGAGTCAAAAGTCCTAAAGGCCCATCAAGGTTAAAAAGCACATAATTTTCTATATAGATGGCTATTGACCCAGTAAGATTGCATTTTTCAAGGTCAGAGAAAAGGAAGCTGTAGTAATTAACATGGGAGATAGTAAGAACCTAGATGAGAACTTTAACTGAGTGGATAGAAAGGAAAAGCCATATCTTAGCTATGTTAAACAGAAAGAATTTGCAATGCCTAGTCACTGCCTAAATGTGAAGCCTTAGAGGAGGATCCAAGACAAAGATGACAACCAGAGTACCATATATTTTTGCATACAATATGCCTCTTCCCCCCCCACCAAAAATGGCTGCTAGAAATTTTAGTGCACGTTATAGATGAGAAATATGGCAAGGGCAGTTTGGCAAAAGTGAAAGTCAAATCTACACACCACTACAGGGAGCATAACAAGGAGCAGGCTCAGCTCCCTGGCTTCTTCTACTCAGTTACTTAGTATAAGGAAAGACCTTTTTTCTTTCACCTGCCTTTCTATAACAAGTGTGCATTTTATTCTGGAACACGTTCAATATGAGAAAATATGGTATGGACCTGAATGTTGGGCAGGATGACAGTGCTGTTCGCAGAAATAAGGAAGATAGGAGATGAAGAGATCAGTTTTAGCCAAGTTAAGCCTGTGATGACTGCTAGACCACGAAGAGAAAATGGAAGAGACTGCCCAAGGTTTTAGTTTGAACTGAAAGACAGAGGCCTGTCTTAGAAAGGTAGGTCTTTGAACAGCATAGGGATGCGTCTGTGAACTACATTACCCAAAGGTAAGAGCTAGAAGGAGGAAAGAAGACAACCCAGGACAGAGCTCTGTGGAACCCCAAAGAAAGGTAAAAGGGAGGGTGAGAAAAATCTACTAAAGGACTGAACGGATGATCTGGGAGATGGGACAGGCTTTCAAGAAGAGGAGAATGGTCAACTGCATCAAACGTGTTTGACAGGTCAAGGAAGATAGGGATGGAGTACAATTTCTGAGTTTTTGCTAGGGATGTCAGTGGGAGCATTGTCATTGGAGAGCAAGGAGTGAAAACCAATTTAGGGGGAGCATCTCTGATGAAGCTGGAAGTGAGGAGCTCCACACAGCAATTGCCTACTATGTGTTCAGTCAGTTTAGAGATAAAAGGAAGAATGGAGATGGGGTGGTTTTTAGAGATTAATGTATGCAGTTTATGGAAATCAGGTCTTGTGAAACCAAATTAAATTCGATTGATAAAAATACTGAATAGATGCAGTAGATTTAGATGTTTGCAGAGCACTTGATTTAGTCCTATGTGGCATTATGAATAAAATATTAGCACTATACAATCTCAAAAAGCACTAAACGTGAATTAAAAACTGGCTAACTGTTGATAGGTCTGACAAAGTAGTTGCTGGAGAATGTGCCTGGAAGTTATTAGGCTCAGTGCAGGGGTACCTGATAGGCCCGTGCGAATCAGCACCATTTCATTTCGACTTCCATTTCAACGTTGTGACGGGACAGCGTTTTGTTTTGAGTTTCGTTTCATTTTGAAACTGCTGTTCTGTTCCGTTTCGTTGAAATTGTTTCGCTGCTTCCACGCCGTTTTGGCGTTTTGCCCATAGGCTATAACGGGGAAGCACAAAACTGCCTATAACTTTGTCATTTCATGCCTGATTCAGATAAAAATTGCAGGGATGGTAGCCCCTTCTGAGGCTATGCAGCCTGCAAGTTTTCAAGGAGACAGGTGCAGGGGTTTCTAGGAAACTGCACCTCAAGCTGCTGACAAGCAAAACTCATGACGTGTGACTTTGTGTGTCTGTTAAGGTGCGCCCTCACTGGCGCTGGGGCCTCTGCATGACATGGTAGTGTGCCTCAATGAGGCAGTTTCAACTGCCCTTATTTTGTTTTGACGCTGTTTCGAAGCCCTTTGCTTCATTTTGATTTTGCTGTTTTGACCCCGCAATGAGTCGAAACAGCGTTGAAACAAAATGGCTAGTGAAATTTCGCACAGCACTAGTACCTGAGTGACATGTAAGGGCATGTGAAACAGAGAACAGCAATGGAGAATGGATCTAATGACCCATTTTGAATTTAAGCTTTCTTCATTTGTGCAACCTGGGGGTTGAGTTTTTGCCCTCCTTGGTCCTGTAACTTTAAGGTAAGGCCTGCTTAAATCATATTGGCATAAAAAGTGTCCTAGGACTAGACCCTTTCGCCACATAATTTTCTGGTTTGTAATGTTCATCCCTAGAGTAACCTGGAGCACCCTAATATTAGGGAGCACAGGGTAGAAAGAGTCAATCTATATGGCAGAGGGACAGGGAAGTACAAAGAGTAAGCAAACCTCCATTTCCCTTCTAAGTCAGCTTTGCACTGTCTACACAATGCAAAGCAACCAGATAGAAGGTGAAGGCTTGAGCCCACTATCTCTAGGTTGTGTTTTGTAGATGAGTCAGTAAATGATTAGCATCCAGTGATACTCATAATGGAAATACTACATAAGACTGAGCTGATATAGGACTTGGCGTAATTTCTTCTGTTTGGACTCAGCACCTGATGACATTGCAAAGACCTGAACCCTCAGAACATGGCTGTATCACATTTCTGGCTGTTTGGCAGTAGGCTACAATTTCAGTAAATGACTAACCTCCTCAACCCGCACAAGATGCTGTCTGCATCAATGATCATAATCATCTGAAAAGATTTTGTGTTGCAAATAAAGAAGGGTTATGGAAGTTGTGATGTTCTTCCTGTGAAGTGCCAGTGTGGTGGGCCAATAGTTTTACTATAGACTGACCTTGAACAAGCCTGTGCAAATTGCTGAGTGGGCTTGTGGGTTAGGTTTACTGTCTCACTGATGTGCTGTTCTTGTAAGCATTGAAACTTTGTAGAGAAAAATCAGTGGTTCTCGATAGAGCCGTTTCAATACTAGGATGACTCACTGAGTTGTTTCAACATGATGATTCACGGAGCCATTTCAACATCATGATTCACATTGTGTCCACTTCTGATTATTGCTCAAAAGCATGTAATCAGAGGATGCCTGATATAACCACAAGAGAGTGAAAAAGAGCCAAATTTCACAGCTCCTCCCAAATGAAAACCCAGGGTCCTCACAGCTCAGGTGTTTGCCATCAGCATCAGTTTTTACTGACTTCATTGGAACTACCTACAATTGAGTATAGAGATAGATTTTAATGATTTGTAATGGCGAAAGTCCTTGCTCATGCATATATTCCCACTGATGATTATTATTTATATTATAATAATGCCTACATGCCATCATGGAGATCTTGACCCCATTGTGTTAAGCACAGTACAAAGATACCGGGACAGGCATGTCCTGAGCTGAAAGACTGCCCCCCAACTTCTGTTAGTATAGGGATTAGCAGAATGGATCCAGATCTAAGGCACTAGGCAGGAAGAGAAAAATTCAGATTGATCCCTTAGATGCCTGTTTTCTTCTAAAATTAGGTTAGGTGCCAGGATTCTCCATATATTCAACGTGTTAGACACCTCCAGAGAGTGAATCAGAGAGGCCAGGTGCTGAGCAGGAGGGTGCCTAGATTGAGCCAGTGGGAAACATTAGGCACAGGGAGGTCACTGAACTCCCGTTGTTCTCCAGAACTTACACTCCTGATTCAGGACTGAACATTCGGCTCCTCTGCTGTGGTCTCTTCTGAGGGGAGGCACCTGACAAGGGGTGTCGGTGCCCGGTGTCTTAGGGCTTTCCTCCAGGAAATGGGACTCCTGGGTTTAAGGCCCTTGTCAGCCTGAGGGGCTTCAAAAGCAGGATCTGCCACTTCCCAGAACCATGCCCTACAAGTACATAGAACAGGTTGAGTGGTGAGGATGGGCCACTACACAGCCAAGCATACACGTCATAGAGTCATAGAAAATGAGGGTTGGAAGTGACCTTAGGTCATCTAGTCCAGGGGTGGGCAAAATATGGCCCACAGGCTGGATCTGACCCACCAGGTGACTGGATCCGGCCTGCGGCTGCCCCTACAGCATTCTGCGTGGGGCCAAGCTCTGTCCACTCATGTGAGGGGAGACAAGGGGAGCAGAACAGCACCTGGCTGGTCTGGGCCACAGGTGCCAGTGAGAGCATGGCATGGGCTGCCCTGGCATAACTGGGCAGGACTCGGCCCCATGTGGAGCACCGTTTGGGCAGCACAGACTGCACTGCCCAGACTGTGCTCCCTGCCCTCTGTCCTCCCCCTCATCCATTGCATCCATCCCAGCTAAGGCTTTGTCTAACTGGGTCTTAAAAACCCCCAAGGATGGAGATTCCACAACCTTGCTAGGTAACCTGTTCCAGTGCTTTACTTCCCTCCTCATGAGAGTTTTCCTTTATATCAAACCTAAATGTCCCTTGCTGCAACTTGAGACTGTTGCTCTTTTTTCTGTCATCTGCCACCACTGAGAACAGTCCAGCTCCATCCTCTTTGTTACCACCCTTCATGTAGTTGAAGGCCACTAAAGTTCTGGTTCCAGAGAGAGAACAACCAAGAATGAGAGTAACTCTGGAGTGAGGAGTCCTGAGCTAAGGTCCCTGTTCGAGGGCTATTTCTGCTGTTTTATTCAGGAACAGAATGTCTTTAAAATCCATAAATGGTCATGACACCACGTACTGTTGGTGAGCTGTAGGTATGGTCAGAGCACACCTACTGGGCTGTGCCTCTCTGCTGACATAGGTGGAGTTCAGGCAATGAGCCAGTTTCCATCCTGCATTGCAATGGAGCTTAGGTAGGAGTTAGATTGGGGCAGGCAATTATTTTGGGCAGAGGGCCACTTACTGAGTTTTGGCAAGCCATCGAGGGCTACATGATGGGCAGCCAGGGGCAGATAAATATTAATTTTCTAAATTTTTTAGGGGCCCCACGGGCTGGATAGGTGGGCCACATCCGGCCCCTGGGCTGCATGTTGCTCACCCCTGAGTTAGATGCTAGGTGCTCAGGCTGGAGCACTTCTGTGTATGTGTGCAAGCCTGTGCTTAGCTGCCCAAGGGTTGTTGGAGTCCAAAATGTAGAAGCAGGATGAACTGAGGAATCAACGTGGTTTTGAGGCCCCCTGGAGTGGGGTTATTTGAACTGCTTTTTGTGACTTAGTTGCCTAAATTCCACGTATATATCTTTGAGTTGCCCAGTTTACCAGCTTGGATTGGACCCAAAGGCTGGGTTTGTAAAGGTGCTAAAGATGCAGAGAGATACTCAATGGAATTTCCGCACATGCCTAAGCAAGTTAGTCACCAACCTCCAATCGCTTTCATTGGTGTGTCACCCTTAGGTGCTTTTGGAAAGCTGTTTAGACACCTCTTGGCATCTTTAGGTACCCAAATACCTTCATCGCTAACTCTAAATAGACAAAGGGCAGAAAGAGAAGCTGAATTGAAATGAAATGACTTATTCCAGGGCACACAGTAAGTCTGTGGCAAAGCTAAGCATAGAAGGTGCACACATGCCTCCTACTCCTGCCCTCTAGACATGCCAACTTCTACTGATATGGTGTTGAAGGATGGCTTGTCTTTACTGCCACAGCAGTGAAGCGCTGATTCCTGATGCGCCTAAGCGCTTACATCATGCTTATGCTGATAGACTCTGACTTCATCTGCCCTTACATCAGATATTAAATCGGCATGTAATACATAGCCTCCTTCAATACACTAGGTAACTCTTAGCCATGAACCCTGCCGTATTGATTGGCATGGCATTTCCACGGATTCACTTGTTTTCTTATACACTGGGAAAATCCATAAATGCTTTCACAGTAAGATTGAACAATCTCTCGAGAACAACCTTTAACTCTTTTTGAGAGTACTGGAAAATTAACCAAAACAAAACATACAAAAAGCCATAATGGCAACCCTTCTGCTAGATGCCAATCATTGCCATAAGGATCAGGTTCCATTCTCCTTAAGTAACTTTTCTCAACTCTGATCATGACTCCATCTCCCAACAAATATTCCTGTTTAGCTCTAGGAAGTTAAAATTAGATCTTGCTGGTCACCTTGGTAGGTGGTTCTTCCTTAGTCATAAATACTCAGAGCCCTTGGGAGCTTGAATTGCATGGACATCGTTATCTGAGGAAATGACAAAACAGTCATGTAAATTCAGTGCGTGTGTGTGTGCGTGTGTGCGCGCGCGCGTGATTCAAATCATTGCTTTGAGAGTTTGGCCAACCCCATACTTGCTTACTTGATGGTATGTTCCACACAATTCCTATGCCTTTCATGAATATTATCTTTTTTAAAATAAATGTTTACAGTCAGACAAATTCCAAACATAGAAACAAACCCAGAAGGTTGACTTATGGGTAGGCAACCTTCTACTTTATGTAAATGTAACTGGGCAGAGCTGGCTTTTCTCTCTCTTCCCAATAGAAAGGACAGAATAATCCATCTGTCTAAGTCTTCTATCCATGGCTAAAAGTGGGAGATTAGCTTGGAAGTGCTGGTGTTCATAGGATCATAGGAAAATAGGGCTCAAAGGAACCTCACAAGAGCATCTAGTGCAGCCCCCTGCTCAAGGTAGGATCTTCTGTAATTAAACCTCCCAGCCCAGTGTCTGTCCAAGCTGCTCTTGAAAATTTCCAAGGATGGAGATTCTTCAACTCCTCTAGGTCACTTCTTCCAATGCTTGACCACTCTCATAGTCAGAAAGTACCTCCTTATCTCCAATCTAAATTTCCTCCTCTGCATCTTGTGGCCGTTGCTCCTAGTCCTGGTCCTAGTAGCCACAGAGAAAAGCCCATCTCCATCCTCTCTATAATTGCTCTTCCAATATATAAAGACTGTTAGCATATCCACCCTCACTCTACTCTTCTTCAGATGAATTCTTTCAGCTTTTCCTCATGAGTCATGCTTCCTAGGCCTGTAAGCTGTGCTGAACTCTTTCTAATCTGTTCACATTCTTCTTGAAGTGTGGTGCCCAACACTGGACACAGGACACCAGGCGAAGCCTCACCAGCAACAAATAGAGCAGAAAAATCACTCCCCTTGATTTGCACATGACACTCCTGTTGATACAACCCAGTTTCTGTTGAGCTTTTTTGCAACAAGAGCACTGTGAGTTCATATTCACCTTATGGTCTACTGTAACCCCTATGTCCTTCTCTGCAGTACTGCAGCCTATCCACTCATTCCCTAGTCTGTATGTGTGTGCGCAAATATTCTATCCCACATGCAGGACTTTGCACTTGTCCTTGCTGAATTTCATCTGGCTGATCTCAGATTCTCTCTAGTCTATCCAGGTCATTCTGGATCCTAGACCTATGCTCTGGAGCACCTGTAACTCCATCCAACTTGGTGTCATTTGCAAATTTGCTAAGTGTGCATCTGATTCCATCATTCAAATCATTATTGAAAATGTGAAACAATAGTGGACCCAGGACAGACCTCTGGAGAGCTCCACTTGATATCTCCTCCCAACTAGATATTGAGCCATGGATGACTACTTGTTGAGCGCAATGATTCAATCAGTTATGCATCCACCTTTAAGTACTTTCATCTAGTCTGTATTTCCTGTGTTTCTCCTTAGGTACATGGATCATATGTCCTGCCTGTGCACTCAGGTCAAACTAATAGCCAGAATTCAGATCAGGAAGGAATTTTCCCTGACTCATAGTGGCAAGGACCACTGGATAGATTTATCTTTCCCTGTAGTATAGGTATAACAGGGAGCCTTGGGCTTCTGTTTCCTTAGGGAAGAAACAGCAGCAGTGAGAGTCTCCTGTGGGGAAGGCTGCTCGTTATGAGCTACAGAACAGGAGTTCCCTGGGGATTTATAGGCTCTGAGTACCTATGGCAGTGCTGGCTGCTCTAAAATAGTCTAACAGGGTAGAGCCCTGCATAGGAGACAAGACACTGCGACAGCGCAGCACTAAGCTGCCCTAGAGTTAAGTCAGCAAGCCTAAGTAGAAAATACCTACAGGTAGCTGGAGAAACCACATGACCAGAAAGGGGCAGGGCCTATGGGGCATATAAGCCTAGGGCCTGATTCAAGGCTTCTAGTTTGGGTAGGGACTATCAGGGGTGAAAGAAGGTGCCAGACAGGCATGGTGAGGCTTGAGCCTTGCAGGGAGTGGGGCACAAGCTGCAATGTAATCCAAGAGGACGAGAACTAGGGCCAGGTGCCCAGAGACAGGGTCAGGGTCAGGGACTCAACACCCTAGAGGGGTGGAACCAGGACCAAATGCCCAGCACCTGAAAGAGGTGGAGATAGGGTTAGGGACCCAGCACCTGAGAGAGAGCAAAAGACAGAGGGTCAGGGGCTCAATGCCCAAGAAGAACAGGACAAGAAGACATAGAGACTTGAGGAGGCATGAGACACGACTTGGGCTGAGAGCCCACTGACATGATTGACTAGAAACACCTGCAAGGAGGGGTGTGGCTGTAGGGGAGGTTGGAGAGCTCCAGCGCAGGCTCTGGGTGGCTATAGCAAGAAGTGCTAGGCAGTGTTGAGGGGAAGGGGATGCTTTCCACCATGCTGAGCAGCAGTTTCTGCCCAGCCAGTGCTGCTGCTGCTGCTGTTTAGTGTGAGCAGGCGAGTCCAGAGCAGGCTTGGGGCATGCCAGGTCAGGGCTGTGGCACAGGTCCCCCCTGGTACCATGGGGCTGAGGTCAGAAGCAGCGGCAGATAGAAGAAGCTGCCACCATGTAGTCTGCATAGAAATGCAGTCCAGCTCTGGAGCTGCCCCAGCCCCACTGCATGCCCAGGGGATGGCAGGATGCACTGTGGCCAGACAATGCCTGGGCCAGGTGGGACTGAGGGACCCACCATGGGCCAGACAAAGCTCCACTGTGGGCCAGATCCAGCCCATGGGCCATATTTTTCCCAGCCTTGCTGTAAGGCAATGAGTGCCCTGAGGGCATTGATTGACCAGGTGGGCCCACTTAACACAAGGGCTAGACAGGGATCAGTGGGATCCAAGGGCTAGATAGGGATCCAAGAAGGATATGCCGGCAGGCAGACCAAGGCTCACTCTAAGATCCTTGAGCAGCCTCTCTTTCCAAATTTAACCAAGTATATCAAGGCATGGTAGGTGGAAGAAGAGGGAGGGTACCCAAGAGCCAGAGCAGTTCAGGAGTCATGAGGCTACTGGAGGGCATCATGGCTGCCCCTGGGACTCAGTCCTGTTGCAGTAGGGCATGGTCTTTTTGTTACGATGGTGCGCTTGACAATTTCCTCCACTGAAGTGGCTGGGGGTTGATAGCACCCTTCCCCATAAGTGATGGGGGAAAATATTATTGGGGGGGGAGGCTGAGCCCCACCTGACCCCCTCCCCTCTCTCCTGCAGGGCTGTTGTGGGGCTGGTGTGCGTTGGTGCTGTACAGGCAGCGGAGGAGCACCTGCACACAGAGTGGTGCTGGGTATTGTGGGATGGTGGTGCCCTGCTGCTGCTGCTGTTGCCAGCTGCTATGAAATTTGGGGGGATTAAGCCTCGCAAGCCCTGGCCTTCCACCACCTGTGCCCTTCCCCTTCTCTGTTACACTCTGTAGGGTTGTTCTGATCAGGTGGTTGTGCTGTGAGATGGGCCAAGGACATGTTTTTATGGATCCTGTTGGACAGATGCTTGCCTGTGAATGGAAGAGACTGGTCCCACCCAGTCAAATGTTCCTATTACTTACCACCTCTTACCACGTTTCAAGCTGTACAGGGGACCTGAGATTTACTAGACTTGACTACCAACAGTCATGAGCAGTTCCATAGCATCCATTTCAACATGGAAGTAGGCCCCTTCACTGCATTTGGTGAGAGCTTTGAATCAAACTGAAATCTCTGTTTACTTGCTTCAGTATGTCAGGACTTCAGGAAAATAAGTAGGACGATTGCGCTTCACTGCAGGAGACTCAGAAGCACCCAAGCATAGCATCCACTCCCAATTTTCACATGGGTCAGAAGCAATCTTGATCAATCCACTAGAGAGAATTTGGAAGCTGGTCTGATGCCATTTTGAAAAAAAAAACTTAGGAAGAGAAACTGTGCATAAGAAGTCTAACAAGTGAACCATAAATGTGGGATTCACTGAGTCATCTTTCTGGAAAGAACTGTGTACAACAGCAGCAGCATCTCTCCTTATGTAAGATCAGTTTGGCTAGCAGCCAGACCAAGGAGAGATGCAGAAGAAAACTTAAAAGGGAAAAACCAGGGGCCAGGGGCAGGGTTGAGTCGCCAAGTGGGACCAGGGGTGTGGCTGGAAGTCGGTGGCACTGGCTCGTTAGGTTGCCACGTGTTGCATTTTTTGGTAAGCCGACTACCCAGCTTCTTTACAGATGTATCCATATACTTGCATTTCACAAACCCAAGCAGAACTCAGGTCTTGTGACAAAAAAATGCATTTGAAAATACACATCAGAAGCCTAATCTCATCTCAGCATTATATGAGAAGAAATCTTTTCCTGGAAATCAAGTCCACAAACAGAATAAACTGGCAATCTTATAGGTAGTGGGGGCTGCTGTTTCAGAAAGCACATGTGAGCATGGAGAAATCATACTCTTTTGAGTTCCATCTTTTTCCTATTTTGTGAAAGAGTAGCAAGGCAGGAGGATGCCGAGGCAATATTATAGCAGTCTTCCCAGGTGTTTTTTCCCTGTTCTTCCTCTTTTCTGTTTGTTGTGAGCGTTCTGTCTTTTCAGGACTTTTCACAGACGTAACACAGCATTCAACCTCAGAGCAATTTTATGTAAAATGCTGATAAGTATGTGTTTATACTTCCCAGTCAAATTTTAGCGCTAGTACTGTGCAGTTTTACAATAAACAAACATTTAATGTCCACAGGGAACATTGTACCTAGTATAAGAAGTGTAAACAGTATTTGAAAGACTGGAGCTGTCTTTAAAAAAGGATTCTATTATACAGTAAATCTACTGCTGTTCCTCATACAGACTTCCCCACCGTCTTCATATTATATATATGTTATAGCTATATGGATCATAGATTATATTATAGATATATACATACATATATATACATATTTTATATATATATATATATATAAAATATGTATATATATGTATGTATATATCTATAATATAATCTCTCTATATAATATATATATATATATTTAATATAAGGTTTCAAAATAGCATTTAAAAGCCTATTCTTTAGTGCATTCAGCCAAACACGTTCCTCTCCGCTGTTTGTTATGAGGTGGTCTCTCAATTATTTTAGAGTGACTACCACATGTCACCCAGACTCCTCAGAGCTTGGGAAGAAAGGCGGTGCTTTAGTCCTTTCAAAACAATTCAGAGTCCAGTCAAAAAAAAAAGAAAGAAAAGAAAAATTGCAGGTCTCCCCAGCTAGCATCTTTCCTGCCTTTGGGTTAAGAAATGACCGGTCTCCTTTATTGCTGGTGGACCAGAAGTCCATAGTATCCACAGCAGCACAGGTTAAGATCAACACATAAAACTTCAGTGCTCTGAGTTTCTATAAGACCTGATCTCTGAAGACCCCGAAGGCCAGCTATGTCATGTAAGACTATATAAACCCCCAGCTCATTCTAGTCTTTCACCATTTTCTTGCTCACTCTGAGATAGAAACCCATGGTAATGCAGCTATATAATAGCTTACAGTAAATTCAGTGGGGTATCTAGCCTCCACTGGTGGTATTTGCTGAGCCCTCACACATCTCTCCCACAAAACACACCATAGTTACCCTAATGGAAAGCTTCCCTATTAAGTAAAGGTGGAATAGCATTCACCTGTATCCAGGGTGATGCCCTCACAGCGGACACATTTTGGTCCAGCAATTGAGTCAACAGATATATCTTCTGATTTTAAATCCTCCTCCCCATGTTCTGATTGGCACAGGTCTTGGAGATGTGACCTCCCTGGCAGCTTGTCCTGAAGAATAACTTCCTTTACAGCTCCAGAAACAGCTGCTGAATATGTGTGATGACTGCCACACCTTATTTTGTAGATATTTCTGGATCCTCCTCTCATATTTTATATACCCTGGACCCTCCCTGACTGCAGACACACGGTGCATTCCAGCTCAAGTCATATCCCTTCCTGAATACCTCTCTCCTTCCCTTTGGGCCAAATTGTGCAGTACAATGCATACAGGTTGCAAATGCTGTACAGCAGAGTGCTGTCGATACTGTGAGCCATGTCAGGTGGCAGGGCCTCCATCTCCTTTGTAAATGAACCCCACTGAAAAGACATTAGACTGGGGTCAGCAACCCCTGGCATGTGTGCCAGAGCATGGGATGTGAAGCCATTTTACTCAGCATGGCCTGGGCTGCTTACAGCAGGTGGTGGGGAGGCTGCAAGCAGCTGCATCGGGATCTGCGGCAGGCAGCCAGAAAGCTGTAAGGCACTGCACTGGGGTCTACAGAGCCCTGGCCTGGCTCATTGCCGGTGGCGGGTACACACACGTGTAGCAGATGGTGGGGAAAGGGCAGGGGCTGCACTGCCACAAGGATTAGGACCCCTCACAGGTCCCTTGCCATCCGCCCCTGGCACACCAGCATCTTACAAGTCAAGGGCGCAGGGTATTTTGACACTCTCCCCAAAACATTGCTGAGCCCTGCATTACACTGTGTCCGGTGGAAAGACATGAATTTGTCTTCAGCCAGAAAAACTCACTTAGCTGGATTTTGAATCTCACAACATGCCAATGAGCCCCAGTCCTGGAACTCAGTCATTTCACCAAGTCCAACGGAAAATACCAATTCCATTGAGTTAGGTAGAAATACACCTGTCTAAATCCATACTGGGAGCACAGTTTGTCCCAATAACTTCATTAATAGGTTGATGGCCCAAAGTCAACCTAAGCTCCCTTTTTAATAAAGGACTTCAGCACATGCTTAACACTTGAATATCCATGCTGAAAGTTATGTAGATGTATAAGCTCTTTGCTGATTCAGAGCCTAAATAGAGAGAAAACTCAAAGTATTAATGAAGTTATTGGGCCAAACTGTGTTCCCAGTATCAGTTTGGACTGGTGTATTTCTACCTAACCCAGTGGAGTTAGTGATTTACTTTGGCATCATCTGAAACAAAGGTTTCTGTGCAAATACAAACCATTATCATTATTCCTGAGTTCTAGTTTGCATTTGTGGTCTTTTGGGAGGCACCACTGAAGGAAGAGTAGAAAGGCTAGGTGTCCTCATGGAGAGAGAGCGAGATTCACCAGGAGCACAATCATAGAGAGATAGGGCTGGAAGTGACCTCAAGAGGCCATCTAGTCCAACTCCCTGTTTAAGGAAAGATTATCTTTGCCTGACACATCTCAGATAAATATTTGACAAACCTGCACTTAAAATCTTCCTATGGCAGAGAGTCAACGATCTCTGTAGGGTAGGGTTTGGCAACATATGGCCTGAGAGGTGGATCTAGCCCACAGAGCCAGTGGGCTTTGTCTCTGTCAGCAGTGGGGGGCTCTGGTAGTTGTCTGGTAGCAGGGGGCCAGGTCCAGGAGACAAGGAGCTGCACCCACATTGCAGCAGGAGGAGTGGGGAGAAGAGGCAGTGGTGGTAGCAATTGGGAGGGAAGACCACTCTACCTCCAAACTGAGCCAGGTTGTTCCAGCTCGTAGCTCTGAAAAGTTGCTGCCTGCTTCTCTATGTAACTTGCACTGGTGTTTAACTACCCTCATTGTGAGAAAGTTAGAGAAGTGGATCATTTAAAGGTTAATAAATTGAGAAGGAAATGGGCAGAACGGATGAGCCAGTTCATCCTAGTTTGGAGTCACTTGGAGTCTTTGTTGGCATTTCATAATGGCCTCTGCTGATGCTTTGGTTGCGGCGTTTAGCTTGTCTTAAAAAGACGCCAAGCAGAGCAAGGCTGTTGAGATCTCAGACCATCACAGGAAGGTTTTAACGCTGACAGCCTTTTTCACCAAAATGTTTGGATTCAGTCAGAATCATTGTTTTTGATGCTGCAATTTACTCTCCTCAGTTTTTCCTTCTCACTTTCACTCAAATTCCCCTGGGAGGGCTAAAGAAAAAATTCTGCTGTCAGCTATTTATTCTCGCTCAAATGACCTCAGTTATAACTGTAATGAGCCTGTTTTCCTCAGGGGAGGGTGGTGTGCCATTCTGTTGCAGAGACAATATGTTCCGGGGGGCTTTAATGTGTTAGTGGTATAATGGCATGCCTCTTCAAGGCCATCAGACAGCTATAAGCTCTCTAGGGCTGGGAGATCAGTTTTCAGGGGCTGCTGTACAATATGAAGCTGAAGAGAGGAGTGAAGTTAGAGACTGCAATGGTGTGAGTGCTCTGCTAATGAAACAGCCCTGCTGGGTTTCAGTGGTTTGACACCAAGGTGATGGGCATGAGTTACAGGTATGCACTTTCAAACAAGTTGTTAAATTCTTGCTCATTAACACAGACAAACAGAGTAAAGAGGTATGGAGAGGTAGATAAACAGGCAGAAAAACAGACAGACACTTTTTTTTTCTTACTTCTTTAGAACATTATTATAAAAATATTAAAAGCAAAAAAGTAGAAAGTATACGTGGCCCCTCAAGGAGCTGGGCATGAAATCATTCATCAATCAATCAATCTTATATCATAAGCAGAAAATTGAAACTCCTTCCCCTCTCCCCCTTACACCCTTCACAGAATCACATTTTTTGGACTAGCTGGACATTTGCCACTGTACAGAGTGCCCCCGTGATGGCCTGGCGTGACACAAATTCATCTATGTTCTGTTGTTTGGACCCCAAGGGGATACATCTCCAGTCCGGGAACTGGAAGAGTTGGGAGAGAGTCATCAGCCCCTGAGAACTGGTTCCTGCAGCTCTTTAGGGTTGCCACGTTGGCTTGGCCCGGCAAGAAACTGGCTAAGAAGATCACAGTCCCCTTAGCTGTTGTGTGGGATAGAGAGAATGCACACACTTTGGTAGAAGTCTAAGTCCAGTGTGCCAAAAAGGGTAATGAGGGTGGCAAAGAGGTCCTCTGCTGCTGTGCCAGGGGCAGTTAAGGACGGCACAGAAGAGGATCTCTCAGAAGGGGCAGGACACCAGTGCCATTGGGTCTGTGTAATGGAGACAAGTGCTGTTGACCATGTAGCAGCCACCACTAGGGGTTGCCAGTCCTCTTGCAAATGGCCAGCATATACAGGGTGCGCCAGGTTGGGTAGGTCTGTTCTGGCACTGCTGCCACTAGGTACTACCTCCATGTTATGTCGGGGTAAGCAGCAAGGAGATGGGTGCAGTATACCCAGATTGTCCGTGTGTGCAGCAGTTTTCCAGGCAGGGTCTCCCATCACTGCTCTCACTGGGCACAGGGAAGGATAGCGGTATACTTGGCTTTCCTCTCTCATTGCCGTCTACTGCTGGAGTGACAGGCAGCAATGAAAATAGTGTATCAGTGAGATGCTGTCAGAGAGGGCTTGTCATGCATGGAGGAGGTCCTCCAGGGCATCAACAGTGTCCACTGGGAAGACAACCTTCGCTTCTGCTAAGAGGCATGAAGCAAAGCGATGGCATGAAGTCCCAGTCCCAGTTAGACAGACAGAGAGAACAAACACAGAAACAAAATAGGGCAGTGGATTTAAAGCCCAGTTAGACAGTTGCAAAGAACCCTTGTAACAGAGAGACAGAGCTCACTGGTAAGGTAAGATATCATCAATAATCACTCATTGGGATTGTTGTTATATATTATGATTTCTACTGTGGTAGCACCTCGGGCACTCAGGCATTGCCCAGGACCCACGGTACCAGGCACTGTTCAAATGTATGAGACTCTCATTGTTTCTAGTCTCTTTAGTATGTCATCCCTTCCCCTGGCTTTCATTATTACCACCTTTCCCTGCCATTCAAAATGCTGCTGGAAAGATCATTTTCTGTTTTCATCAGTTGCCCTTCTTTTAGTGTCCCTGCATGGCCCCCTCTTCTCCGCCGCGGGTAATAGTTAAGCAGCTGTCATGCTGAGACAACTGCTTATCACATTGACTCCAATTCATAGATTCATAGACGTTAGGGGCTGGAAGGGACCTTACAAGATCATCGGGTCCAGCCCCCCTTCTTCCTTTGTGCCCTGGTGCCGCTATCTGGTTCTGCCCACGTATTGTCTCTTGCCTTATACTTGTCTTATATTGGAACAGGGACCATATTTTTGCTTTGTGCTTGTACAGCACCTAACGCAGTGATGCTTCAAAGGCTTTGGCAACACAAATGATAAACAATGGCAACAAGACATCCCCCCTGTCTGTAACAAGCTTTCCTTTGATTTCCTATTTTAACACCTGCATATTTAGAGCCCAGATCTGCAGATGGGAAGTGAGAATAGAGAAGGCAGTGAGAATACTCTTAGGGCATGTGTACACCATGAGGGCTGTGTGTTTTGGCTGGGCTGTTCCCAGCCATTCCTTTCTCAATCAGGAAGCGTGGCGATGAAGAAGCTCAGAAGCATCTTTCAGCAACCATGCATGAGTCCTTGGTCTCTGGTGAGCACGAGAAGGGTTTCTGTGGATGTCACTTGAACAGCTTCACTGACATATCTCTGGGTTCACGGCATGAATATGACGGAAATGCTTGGGCATGGCCTGGCTGAGGCACGTCACTGATTCAGCATAGACATGATGGTACTGTAGTTACCGACTGTAGAGGAGATATGCGCAGCTGCAGAGGACCTGTCAGGGATGCAACTACAAACATCATTAACCCTGCCATGGAAGTGGAGCAAGTGATCTCACATTTACTGCAGAGTAAGACCATCCTCATGGGTCGTAAGCAGGGAATAGCTGTATGTCCACCCCCAGCTTACCTTGTGGTAGCTAGTTTGTGTGCCTGTGCCCTTAGGTTTACACACCATGCCCCTGAAGGGGCTGAAAATGAGGCTGTTAAAGCTCAGCTGTTTCTGAGTTGCTTCTGAAGGCATCTTATGAAATACTTTCATGCTAGGGCAGCATTACTGCGCGCACTTGCCTAACGGGAAAATGACCAAACCAATTTTACTCAAATGTAAAACAGAGGAATAGATAACCTTTGGTTTGCAGTCAAGCCCAAAATGTTCCTCCCAATAGCAAGGTTTTTGTTTCTGATTTTCTGTGTGGTTTGTGTGCTGTGTTTCTTAAGGCAATTGAGGTTAGGCCCAATTCTGATACCCAGATTTGCACTGGGCTGTATTCCATTACATTTAAGACATCTCTTTGTAGACCGAGTTGCTTTTAAGCCAGAGTAAGGTTATGAGAATCCAGCGCTATGAAAACTGGGCTGTAACCTTAACTGTGACTATTGCAGCACCCTGTCGAATCACCATGGCAACCTTGTACGTCATTCCAGAACGCGATTTGGCCATAGAGGCAGCTCTTCTCGCATAAGTTTTTTTGTACATTTTAACTGTCAGCTGAAGCTAAGTAGGTCAAATTATGCCCTGCATACATTCCACTGCTTAAGAGTTGAATGCAACTGAGGAGAAGAAGAGACAGAGAAGAAAAAGGAGCCACATATGACAGATGGCACTCGTGTTTCTTAATACACACAGAGGCAATGTTTTTTTAACGTGCTGAGCTAACCAAGGGTGCAGACAGGTATCCAGTGATTTTTTTTTTCAAAAGGGGTTTTGGTATCTTATTCCCACTCAGAGATCTAGGATTTCTTGGAAATCCATCTAGGGTCCAGATCCTTAATGATACTTAGGCATCAACTCTCACAGGCATCAGCCTCTGTAGGCACTTAAACGGCTTTAACATTTGGCCCTTATATGCTATGCTGAGGGCTTTTAAAAAATCTAGGTAGAATAAGACCTGGATTAAAATGTACTGCGCATCAAGTGCTGACGGTGCATTTGCAGACATAGGTCCTGGCATTGCAAACCCTTTTCTTTGACAGTGGCCGCATCTACATGAGACACTTACAACTCAGTAGCTCATTGCTATGGTGCAGTAGGTCATTAGTACTGTGCAGTAGCATCGCAGGGCACGATCTGTGATGCGACACTACTGTGCTGTAGTAACGAGTTACTGCTCAGTAGTAATGTGCAGTAATGTGAGTTACTCTGCAGTCATTTAGTACTTGCTTATGCAAGTACTAAACGGCTGCGCAGTAACAACTGCCCAGTCAGGCCAGTGAGTGGTACTATTCATGATACCAATGTTTCCAGAATAACATCCAGAGGCTTGCTCCTGTCTCCTCTGAAGAGAAGTGGGAGCTTCCTATTGCTCTTTGGGACAGGAGTTTGCAGTGCTCGTCACAAGGAAGGTGTAGCCCAATGCAGACACAGCAAAAGATTCTGCCCCTGGGGGCTGGGGAGATGTATTTATGATGGTGCATGCGCATTTGGTGCTAGAAGTGGGATTCACAAAACAAAGAGAGGCACCTAGGTTTCGTACTTTTTGAACGGGAAGAGTTAGGTGTCTAGCAGTGGGATTCTTGATGCTCGGTAAGCTGCAGAGGGGGTGTATCTGAAACCCCATCTCTCTCCAGGATCTTCGCACCTACCCACAGGTTTCTGCTTTTGCAAGACTGGAATTCCAGCCTGAAACTGGCACCTGACTGAGGGTCATCCCCATGGGTATAGGCAACCGGTTCGTCATCAGTGATGTTGGGGCTCTAGCTACCTTCAGACTAGTAGACAAATGGCTAGTGCACTTGCTGAAGAAATGGGAAGACTGGATTCAGTTTCTCTCTCAGCCTACGTGGGTTCAAGCCCTCATTTGCCAGGAAGGTCTCTAACCATCAGACTCTAGATAAAGCTGGGAGGGGAAAGGGCCACTCTGACTGTGCAGCCAAGAGTGCAAATCATGGGGCTGGAGGACAGCAAAATAGAGGAAGCCTGACAGTCACCTAGTGATGAGGGCACTCCTCCAGGGGACAGGTGAGTCGTGGATGCTGGCCTTCTGCCTGGAGCTGCTTATTCCCTTTTTATTAGAGAGTCATTGACTAAAGAGCATCAGAAGCAGAAGTGAAGTGCAAAGAAAGCTCCATTACTTATGCTGTCAGTAATAGGGGGGACGGTGTGATCAAAAAACCCTGGAGTCATTTTAGCTCAAACCCTGTGGTCAGAGAGGCCCGGGGGGAACTTGCACCCACATGGATCCCACAGTGTTCAAAAGACCCTCTCTGCAGATCTGATCATTGCCTCCTTGAGTGCTTACAGTACTGAGGAAAATGTCAGCGATGCAGCTGAACAATTCCAAGTCTGAAAGAATCTCTTATAGTTTGGCTTCCCACCAGACAAATTATGTAATTTATTATGATGACAAGTAATTGTCCAAATATTTATTTAAAGGGCAGTTTAAACTCTTTGATTTATATTCATGAGTAATTAAGCAGATAGGCTGTGCGCTCCACATATATTTCTCCTTGGCACTGTAGTTAATCTAAGCTTCAGTGCAGATCCTAAAGATGTCTTCCGTATCCCCTCTCTCCTCAACAAGCCCCTCATCCCCAGGGAATAACAATTATCTGATGCATGACAGTGGATAGATAATTGGGACAGTGCAGTCTTATACTTCCTTATGGCATTTTGTTATCTCACCGAAGCAGGCGATGCGATGTATTTGTAACCAGAGGACCTGAATTCAGTTTGTCAGCTGGGGATAAATATGTAGCAATGACTACTTTTTGTGATGGTGATTAAGGATGTCTGCCTGTCAGCTTGTGTTTGTGCTGGCTGGTATGGCTGTCCAAGACCACTGATGACAAGTGTGTAGCATCTACTGTTGTGCATGCAGTTGCTGGACCTGAGGTCCTGTTTGGTAAGCAGTAAGCTCCAGTTTATTCACACACTGTATAGAAGGGTTAGAAGCCCTTTCTTCATGAATGCTCTGTCTTGGAAGAAATAAAATCTGTGCTCCCCACACCCAGGTTGGCATGTGTTGGCTAAGTCAACGCTTGTAGCCATTGAGTCACACTATCAGCACAAGAAACCGATCCCTCTAAGTCACCTGGCCAGTTTTTCAGTGCTGAATGTGAAGGCAACATGCCTTCCTGCCCCCTACTGAGCTCAGCACACTCTGAGGCATGTGAGCTGATTATTCTTATCTCATTATGCTTAACACCAGCTGGCAAGACCCACAGACTTACAGAAGGCAGAAAGCAATTGTCAATGGAAATTGGAAGTGACATGAAAAGAGATGTCACAAGTGTATGTGTGGCAATTTGGGTACCAACCTCTGTATGCACTATAAGACAGTGGGCATCCCACCCACTCCGCTATTACTGTTTCCCAGAGAGCTAAGCCTTGAGCCAGCTGTGTGCAAATGGATGGTGCATTTTGGATCAAACAGGAAAACAGCTTTATCGCAGGATTCTTAGCGTTTCTTTCCAAGCCCATTGAAAGCCACAGGGAACCTTCAGTGAACTTAAAATAGGACTTTTAAAGACCAGTTACACTCTGAGATATGATTCCCTAAACATGGAGTTCAGCATTTCTGGCTTCCTTCAGCTTCTGGACTTTGTTTACAGAAGTTAAAGGGTAAAGACATTTCTTATAATTATCCTGAAAATCAAATAGTGTTCTTTGCAGCTCTCCCATTATCACCACTTATATAGCTCTAGCTCGGAAGTCACTGTAGTCCAGAGCATCCTTTAGAAAGGGGGTGATATGGGAGAGGCCAGTAACAAATGCACGGATCGAAAGGACAGGATGATCATCTAAGTCTCTCTTCCTACGTGACTTAGGCCTGAGAATTTTACCCAGGGATCCTGCAGTGGAGGGAATGATCCTTTTTCAGAGGGAGGATCCTACAGTCGTACAGAAAATCCAGAGCTGATAGTTCAATCCCCTGTTGCCGTGCCAGGGTGCAGTGGGTGGCTAGAGAGAACGTACACTGATCTAAAGCAAATCAGTATTGCCAGATGACCTACAAAATGTTTCTGATGGGTTCTGGATGCAAGATTTATGTGTTCCTCCTCATCCAGTGGTTGCTGCCCATGGTGTGGGAAGAATGGAAAAGCAGAGACAATCAAGGGGGTAGCAGGAGTGGGGAGTAGGAGGAGTTATTCATGACTGAGGAATGCTTCAGCGAGCTCTGTTTCTGAGTCCCATTTGCACACAGAAAACTGCTCAGCTGCCGGCTGATGGGGAAACCCTCCTCCCCCCACAACAAAAAACCAAACTAGAGACAGAACATTTCAAATAAGAAGCTATTAGACCGTCAGTTTTGGCATCACGGGACCCTTGCTCTGCCAAGTCCTACAGATGCTGATAACTGAATTTTCAGAAGTCATCTCCTTCCTTATGGTTCATATAAGGAATTGTACAGTCTTATATGGGGAAGGCAAATTCCTTCCTGACCACAGCTGTGGTCAGCATATACCCTGAAGCATGTGAACCGATTATTTTGAATTGTGAAAGACTGATTATTTTGAACTGTGTCTTGTTATGGCTCATGAAAAGTGGCCCCTAGGGTTTGCTTACTTTGTAAACTGGATAGCTAGGTGATAATCCATTCAAAGATGGTTATGGGTTCATTGAGTGACTTGGAAAGAACAGTAAATTAGGGGGAAAAGTCTCACCAGCTACAGGAGGACTATAGGTTTTTTCCCCCCTGTTGAACAGTGCTAATAGATGTCAAAAGCAGTTCAGTGCAAAGAAATAAGTATGACTCCTGAAACCCAGAATTAAGAGGAATATTTTTTGCAAATGATAGTGTCACAGATGGGCTAGGAAGGAGATTTGCAAATCATTGTAGACAAGTCCTCTGAGGCTTCAAGTCACTGTGCAGCTGCTGTGAAGTAGGTGACTAGAATGTGAGGCACCATGTCTAAAATGGCAATGTATCACTAGGAGAGATGATCCTTCCTCGGCCTATTTTACATTGCAGAGGTAGAGTCTTACCCAGGGCAGCATACTATATTTTACTGCCTGTCCTAAATTCTCTCTCCTCTGAGGCAGTTACATTTTAATGTGAATCGCATTAAGTACCAGAAAAAAAGAGAGACAGTAGTTCCAGAAAATTATCGCACTCTGGGCAGCCAGAAAGCATGATTATTCTTGGAAACAGTTTTTTGAAAATAACAAAGAGCAGGCCAGGGTCAGTCCTAAGCACTGTGATTAGATAATATGTGCTTCTATGCATTTTTTGCATTGGACCCAATGGGAGTTGTGCTTAAGTGCAGAGTTTAAGAATGAGCTCATGATTTCCTGGAGGATATTTCTTATTTCCTTTATTAGATTGGGAAGAGGGGTTCATTTTGATTACTTTTCAGCCAGGTTTTTTTGTCCCTTTGCTCAGATCCTGTGAAACATCCTTGCATGGCTCACTGCAAATCCACCTTGACACATTGGAGCCAACTCTCCTGAAGCTGTCACTGAACCTTAAAATGTCGCTGTTCCAAAATTATATGCTCTAAAAATAGAGGAAAAGCTTAAGAGGTTTTAAATTGACTTCGACAAGTTTAATTAATCATTGTGGTTTTACAAAGGAAGCAGCTCGCTCTTCGGTTGTAGCAGAGAAGGTGCTTGGATGCAGATCCATACACACCGAGGGCTTGTCCAGAGATGTCAGCGGCCTGAGCAAGAACAATCCTCCCTCCATTTGGTCTCATGCTTTTCTGAAGACACACAGAGGAGGAGATTTTAACATATCCCATGTGATCTTTGTCCAGTGGGTCTCCAACATGATCCAATCCCATTGTAGTCAATGCAGAAATTGTCCCTGGGTTTATTGGGCTTTGGATCACCACAGAAGATCTTTGAAGAAATTTTTACACAAGGGGTCTGCTTGGAGTACACCATGGGTGACTGGTGCCTCCTGAGTCGGGGGTGGCATGTGCCCCCCCAGCAACCAGTCAGTACTGGGGTGGGGGGGTGTCCCCTCACGGCCGATCATGCCAACTGGGGCAGGGGGTTCCCCTGTAGCCAATCGTGCTGACCCAATTGCACTTCCAGGTTGGCATGATTGGCTAGGGGGAAACTCCCTGCTCCCAGTTGTCACAACTGGCTGCCAGGATCGCTTCTCCTGGCACCCCCACTCCCCAGCCGGGGCTCTCAGGGGGAGCACCAGCACTCTTGCCTGCCCCCCCACCCCCCCAGGTCCATTGCCTAAGTGGGGAATGCTGCTGTCAGGGGGTTTCATAGTTTCATAGTAGTTTGGGGTCAGAAGGGACCTAAATAGATCTAGTCTGACCCCCCGCCACTGGCAGGGGGCCACGCTGGGAGCCGCCAACACAACACAAGCTCACACAACCCAAGACAGGAGTTCATCCAACCTCTTTTTGAATTCACCCAAGGTAGGAGCAAGGACCACTTCCCTAGGAAGTTGATTCCAGATCCTAGCCACCTTAACAGTGAAATAATGCCTCCTAATCTCTAACCTGAACTTGTTCTCCAGCAGCTTCTGGCCACTGTTCCTCGTCACCCCAGGTGCTGCTGGGGGGAATAGGACCCTTCCTATTTGCTGCTGATCTCCCCTAATGAGTTTGTAGGCACTCTCAGGGGGTGCAAGTGCACCCCTGTGCACCCCTTATGTGTCGCCACTGGAGTACACTGTTCGAGTCTTAAAGCTAAACACGCAGAATAGTCTGCAGGAACAGAATTGTATGAATGATTAAGGCAAATAAATCTTATTAAGAGCAGTCTGATGCAGCTGCCAAATCCTGACACCCCAACAGGTCCTTGGCTGGTGCTTCTAAGCCAATAATTTATGGCAGACCTTATTGGACAACCAGTCAGCTTATCAATCACGTTGTGAGCGCCGGGCTCTGGATCCTATTGGACACAGCAGGGCAGTGACAGTCTCCCTTACTCCCCTGTAACTCCCGTGGCCACCCTGACCTTTCTAGAGGTTACCTATGGAAGTGGTTCTCAGTCTTTTAGGATTCAAGGCCCCTCTTCAAAAATAGCAGGTCTTAGATTTCACTCATTTTTTTGACTATTATAGAAATAGCAGAGCAATTTTTATGTTGCAAAGAACTCAGCCAGACCATAGCAGGGAAATTTTTTTGACACTATGGATTCCTATTTGAAATCTCTGTGAGTCATGTGTAGATGTTTGCATACCTAATGGTGCTAATATTGCACAGCACTCCCTAGTACCCTTAAAAGGATTTCAGGCGCTTCAGGGTGCTGCCGCACCATGATTAAAAGTCACTGACCTAGAGGAATGCAGCATTCAATTCTGCCCATATTCATGGCAGTTCAAGAGGGACCATTACAATTTATCAATCACATCTAACTTAAATGAAATGATTGATGTGAAAATGGTCAGAAGTCCCCCTGAGGTTGCATAGATCATTAGACAAGTGTGGTTAAGGCATTCTGTAAGGATGGTAGGAACCACAGGGTAGGAAGCAGAGTTACCATGCTGTGTGGTATGGGGGGACGGGGGAGGGCTGTGCACAGTTGGCCTAAGAAGCCATGTAGACAAGGTCAGACTTACATGGGTAAGTTTCAAATTAAGTAAAGAGTTGAATGTTAATTAAAAGTGCCCAGTATTCAATAAAGATATTACACATACCGGTTTTGTTACCAAGGGCAGACAAGGGAATAATATGACTAACATCACAACTAGTCAGCTTTGCCTCCTCATCTCCCCCCAATTTGTACTCTTTTATAGCTGACTAGGACCTATTTGGCATGACTCTATAGTAAGGCTGTAGATCCAGATGTACAAGGCTTAACTGCTCATCCAGCACATCCCAAGAGACCCCAGAAATGCAGGTAAAACAGTCACTCAAAAGTTGGAACCATGTTTTGCCAAACTCCAGCACGTGACAGGATTTATGGTCCCAAATTCAGCATTTGCCTAATGATCAGTTATGTAAAAGTACAAACTACACATACTTAAATATTTTGCTGAATCAGGACCTACCAGATGGATATCAACATCTGCAATCCCCTCCAAATCAGAAATTCAAAACAATCTACTCCCAACTGTGCCATACAAGCAAACCCCATTAGGATCCATCTGGCCTCCATTACTGTAGCAAAGGGGGAATTTTATCATCTTACAACATATCTGGGAGGTAGGCAGAAGGCAGGGCACCTTAGAGACTAACTTATTTAGCGAGGCATAAGCTTTTGTAGGTGACAGTCTACTTCATCAGATGTTACTTGTGGGAAAGGGATGTTCTATTCCCCCTGTTTTACAAAACTGAAGCACAGAGTGACCACACAGTAGACTATGTTCAATAGGAGGGATAGACAGTGCCATCACCATCAATACGCCTTCCTCCAAATAGCTTTCATTTGGTGCGCAGAACTCATCCTTGGAGATAGGGACATAGTTCTGACTCTTTAGGAAAGAAGGCAATTAAATCTGAGTTTCTCCTACTTCCTATCTGAGTGTGCTACACATGGAGATACTATACAACAGGAAGCCAGTGGCAGCACCACTTAGTCCACCTGTGTGTTGAAAGAAAGTGGCAGTTGCCAGGGCAAGTTGTGCAGGGCATGATCCAATTCAATAGACCACTGGCAGGCATTTTCAAAGCCTGCTTGCTGGACAAAGCTCTGCTGGTGAGACCGGTGGAAGAATGCTGACCTTATGAATCTTGATGGGACTCGCATGGAGACACTCATGACAGAGCTGAGCAGTAGGGCTGTGCGAAATGGCACCATTCTGTTTTGACCAGTGTTTTGACGTTTTGATGGCAGAGCATTAGATTTTGAATTTTGTTTCGATTCGAAACAGCTCTTCTGTTTTGTTCCATCGAAACAGGGTCAAAATGGCAAAACTGTTTCGATGTTTCGCGCACAGGATATAATGGGCAAGGACAAAACAGCCTGTAACTTTGTCAGTTCTGGCTTGATTTGAATGAAACTTGCAGGAAAGGTATCCCCTTCTGAGGGCATGAAGCCTGCCAAGGTTCAAGGAGTTAAGTCCAGGGGGCTTGGGAAACCTGCTCCCCAAAGTTTTGAAAGCAAAACTTGTGTCACGTGTATGTGTTAAGCCACAGTGGGGTCAAAACTGCAGGCATGCTAGCCCCTGTGGAGGCCACAAGGCCTGTCAAGTTTCAAGGAGATGGGTGCAGGGGTTTGGTGGAAACTATCTCAAGCTGTGGACTAGCAAAACTCATGACATGGGTGACACTGTGTGTGTTAAGGCACAGCAGGGTGAGAGCTGCAGGCCTGTTAGCCCCTGCTGAGACCACGAAGCCTGCTAGGCAAAACTTGTGTCATGGATGCTTGTGCAACTGTGTCTGTCTTGGGGCAGAAGCAGTTCCCAGCTCTGTATTGATTCTTTCCTCTCTTTAGTCTGTGGTTTCATAGGTGTTAATCCTTGCTCATTAACTTGTTATCCTAGCTAGCTACTGTGTTATGCAATCAATCATGATTCACTCAGGGACCAGCTCAATACATAGTAGTTTTGCCTGTTACCAGACGCCCTCAACAATTTGTGAGAAAATATAAAGGATTTCCTTGTATAATGTAACTCTCTGTGGGGTTCCAGGGTTACATCTGTAAGATTTTGCACACTGCAAAGTTGGGCTGCAAACAACGTGCAATTGCATTTGGATGAACTAACACCTTCTTCCAATATGTACCAGGGTTTAGCCTAGGGCTCATTCTAATAGCTGAGTTGCAAACCCCTGAACAATAAGGTTTATAATGGAAATGGAGACTGGCCCCTAATGACAGCAGCACCAGTGGTGCTACTATAGTGATGATGATAAACTGGAAGCTCGTCTCTGAGTTGCAGATTGAAGCAGGATGGTAACGCAGGTAATTTGTGGTGCTCAAGCTAGACTTTACCCTGGGTTAGCATGGAGGAAGCTGGTACTAAATGCTGAGGTTATGGAAATACCTTCTGCTGTGTTTCCATGTTATAACGTGCTGACATGCTGCATGCACAGGGCAGGCGGAGCAGGAAGGACTCTTCTCAGCTTCATCCAGTGACATTTGCTGCCTTGCAGATCAATCTTCCCCCACAGCATTCAATCACAATTAAGCACCAGTATCCTGGGCCAAACGCTTACTGGTCCTGGGTGTATGCAGACAGTGCACTGAAACGCACTGTTTCTCTGGGTGCCGCTCTTAAAAGCTGTTTGAAAATTAAGCCTTACATGTCTCCCATTTGCAGTTCTTGGTGATTACTAGGATATTTTAAGATAGGACTTCTAAGGGGAGCAAGGTTGGTCTGTGGTGAAATGCAGAATGTATTCAAGGCCAGGTCGGATGAGGCACTGGCACAACGGATATGCTCTAAAATCATAATTTTAGAGAAAAAAAAATACAGCTGGACTATGACAACTGTTCCTTCAAGAGGCTGCTCTCAGTTACACCTGAGTGTCATGACCCAAAAGGCATGATTGTGTGTGTGTGCTTCGGCACCAGAATTATCCCCGTCAAGTTGCAGAGCATTGCATGGGAGTGTTTCCTGTTGCAGAGGAAACCCCGGTGCAGGGACCAGTTTCCCGCCTTTTCTGCAGCTTCTTTTGCAGGGTGCATTGCTCATGTTGCAAGAGGAATGCACGGTGCAAAAGAGTTCCCACCACCGGTATGTAAATTCGTCCCCCGTGATTGGCTAGTGCTAAATTATTCACATGTGGCGGCTAGCGATTGGCCTGTTAGCCGTATAAAAGGCTTGAGCAGTTTCCGCCCAAGCCGAAGAGGACTCCACATCCATCTCGTGGGGACTCTGGGTACACGGCAGGGTAATAGAAACCCTGTGTGAGATCCAGAGGAGTGTGGCGGCCTGATCCACCGCCCACCTCTTCCCGTCTTCGAACGCGACTTTTATAAGACGTATTTACGATTTCTATTTTGGTGGCTCGTTCACGCAGAGCATCCGGAGCTCTGCACCGTGGAGCCTAGCAACCTCCACGAGACCGTCTGTGTTGTTTGTCTGTAACTGCAACTTAATCAAGCTTTCCAGCCTACACCACTGCCATCTCGGTGTAAGTAAACAATCTTTTAAACTACCGATACGCGTCCGTGCCTAATTCCAGAGCGAAGGCCTTCCCTCTCCGCCCCAGCGTGCCCGGGCTGCTGGCCACAGCCCGTGTGCAGCGTGAAAAGGGCTCGGGTCGCTCCCGGCCCGCACACTGAGCAGCACCCCAGACTACTATAATTGCTCCAGGGCATCCCTTTCCCACAGCTCTGCTCCCTTCAAAGCTGTCATTTCAGGCACCAGCTCTGGAGCAGCTTTCAAATGGGTCATTGTAGACTCTTTTGGGCAAGCAGGGCCTAGCAGCCAGGCCTGCAGTAGTTTCCACCCCCTGCCCCAAGACAGACACAGTCGCACAAGCACCCATGTCACTAGTTTTGCCTGTCAGCAGCTAGAGATGCAGGGCCCAGAACCCAGACTCCCCCTGCACCGATCTCCTTGACAGCTGGCAGCTTTGTGGCCTCAGCAGGGGCTAGCAGGCCTGCAGCTGTCACCCCGCTGTGCCTTAACACACAGTGTCACCCATGTCATGAGTTCTGCTTGTCTGCAGTTTGAGGTACAGTTTCCCCCAAACCCCTGCACCTATCTCCTTGAACCTTAGCAGGCTTTGTGGCCTCAGCAGGGGCTAGTATGCCTTCAGTTTTAACACACACACGTGACATAAGTTTTGTTTTCAAAACTTTGGGGTGCAGGTTCCCCAACCCCCCTGCACCTATCTCCTTAAACCTTGGCAGGCTTCATGCCCTCAGAAGGGGCTACCATTCCTGCAAGTTTCATTCAAATCCATCCAGAAATGACAAAGTTACAGGCTGTTTTGTCCTTCCCCATTATAGCCTATGGGCGAAACATTGAAACAGCGTCAAAACAGCGAAACGTTTCGACTTGCCTTGTTTTGTTTCAAGGCTGTTTTGACCATATCTGTTCCATTTTGAATTTGCTGTTTCAACCTCAGAATGGGTTGAAACAGCGTTGAAACAAAACTGGTGGCAAAATTTCGCACAGCTCTACTTAGGAGCTGAGTGTTTGAGGTGCTTCTGGGCTTGCACAGGAACTGAACTGTAAGTGCCCAGGGAGCTTTAATGTTGAAAACCAAGGTTTCTATACGGACTTTTCAGGAGCTGAGTTTTGGACTAGCGCTCCTAAATTCCACCTTGTCCCGCTTTCAGTCCCTGAGTGAGGTTACATGGGAAATCTGTGTAGAGCTGGAACTTCCCTGGTCCTTGCTGCGCCACCCTACCTACTCCATCCTCCTCTTCAACAGAGCACGTGGTGAAATACTTCCATGGCTGAACTGTCATCCCCCAAAAAACAGAATTTCTAATGGAAATGCTGACAGCCCCTCCATTTTGATAGTGCTGCTGGGTGCCACTGTAATCAGTCAGTGTATATTCAGTGTACGGATAATAGATAATGTGAGATTTATAACAAAGCCATAACTCAATAAAGGGGGTTTCGGCTGATATCATGAACCACAGCAGCGAAGCCTGATTGATCAATGACACCATTAGGACACTGAGATGGAATTACAAGCCAGGTAATTTATCAGTCCCCTGTCTCATCATCTTTGTGATATTTGAAAAAGATTTACACGTTTTTCTGCATTGCCTTCTTCAGGCCTATGCCCTGTAAGTCGGGTGTCAGGGAAATGCTTTTAAATAAGGGAGTGGCTTGCTTTTGCTTCTGTCTCCCACTGTAGTCAGAGTTGCAGGCAGACAGTAAACTTCACTTTTCAATTATTTAAGATGCGGAGCACTGTGGAATTATTAAAATGTGTCGTTTTCTCTTCTGCTGCTCAACAGAGGAATGGAAAATTCCAATACAATAAGTGGTGAATTTGTTACAGCCCAGCATATTTATTGTACTAATTAAGGAGGAAGACAGACAATTCTTATTTTCCATGTCTGTGTAATTGGCTATTTTATTCTGTATTAATAAATGTCCAGTAATTCTTCTGAGAAGCAGAAGTTTTCAGGAGTTGCTTTTCAAACTAATTTGGTGATTATTACCTCTCTACAATTTTTCCAGTGCACTGAAGGATGATTGTGCTTTTATCAACTGAATAGGCATACAGAAGGTTTGAGAAATTAATGAGGCATCTCTTTACTTTCTTGTCAATGGCAGATTTGAAGTTCAAGGGCTTCCCTCACCCTGTCCCAGACCAATGTAAAGTGAGAAGTCCAGTAGGCCCAAGTTCAGTCCCACATTGTGAGAACAGTGGGTGTGCTGTGATTCCAGCAAGGGTGTGATCCCCAAGCCCAGACAGATGGAAAAAGAAAAATGGAGCTGCTGCTTGTAATTCATGTTTAATAAAGCAGGGGCCAACCTTTTGGCAGGCAACCTCCCTGAGTGCTTGACCCTCTTCCTCTGAGTCACCTGCTGCTCTTCTTTCTGCTCCCTACTTTGCAGTCCCTGCCCAATCTGCTCTGATCCCTGTGCTCCTGGCCTGATCTCTTTTTCTGCCTTCTGCTTTCTGCCCTATGCGCTGCTGCGTTGCTTGTATCCTCTCTGATCTGCTACACCCATCCTACTAGTGGTACTTGTGCCACTGGCTGGCCATCCATGGCCTAGACCAGAGGTTCCCTAACTTTTTCTTATTACATACCCCCTTCCAGATTTACCAGCTGCCCGCATACCCCTACCAGCATACGTTTTCTACTTTAACCCCTTAAATGCCAATTATTAATATAATGAAAATTAAATCCACCATTACACAATTTCTCCTGTGTACCCCCTAGGGGTGCCTTGTGCACCCCCAGGGGTATGTGTACCACAGTTTGGCAACCCCTGGCCTAGACAATATCATTAAGCTGATCCAGGGGTTTATAGGACCCTGTTGCTGTAACACTTATTCAGTCTTTCATCCTTAATCATTTAACAAGTGGTTTGTGGTCTTATTTACGGGACACTTTTGAAATCCTGCTCTGAATACATAATTATTAATTCCTAGCAGGGTACTTCTATGGTGCTCTCACCGCAGTACCCGAGTGCTTCACAAGTGTTAATGTATTTTGCCTTCACAAAGCACTCTGAGGTGAAGGGCTGGATTATCCCAATTATACTGCCGGGGAGGTGCAGAAGCACAGAGTGATTAAAGTTGAGAGCTCCCATTCATTTTGGATGCCCGTTTTGAACTGCCTAGGGCTCAGTTTAATTGAAATATTGATTTAATTGGGTACTAGTGCATTTCACGTGTCCAAAGCACGGGCCCATTGTAGCCATGAGTTACTGTTTGTTCTGTGAATCAGCCCCAGTCTTCCAAGAGGGCTACTCAGGAAACCACGCACAAGTAGTGACCACCTGTGAGCACCTTGGTCTAAGCAACTTGCCCAGTGTCACAACCCTGTTGTAGAGGCAGTCAAAATCTAGCTCACCTGAGCAGCATTCAATACCCTCATCCATAGTTTCTCTCCCTGAAGCCCCTGCCTCTGCTTTCACACCTCCCACATCTGCAGCCATGGAGGAAGGAAAAGAGCTTCTTTTACTGGCCAACTTTAATTCATCCCCAGGCCACTGCCCATCCCAGGCACTGAGTAAGATAGGTGTTTGTGATTAAGTACCGTATCATAATGCTGATCCATGAGGGAGATGAATTGAGGTTGGATTGGCATTTCTGAACTTTTAAGTGCCTGACATTGCTAGCTACATGTTCTTTCGTGGAGTTTTTGTGTGTGAAAAAGACCCTCATTTGGGAAAGACTATTCAGTGTAGAGCAGATGGCACCCTGCAACCTGCTGGGATATGAGGATCTGCAGGGCAGGGGAACATGAAGAACCTTGTTCATGTAGAAAGCACTTTTTTCAATTGAATTTAAGGTTTAAGGCCGTTAAAAATAATTGGATGGTCTAACATTAAGCCGCAGACATAGCATCAAATTAGTCAGTCTTAGAATGGCAAAAAGATTCCTCTCCAGAAAAGTAACAAATGAGCTTAAGAGTTATTCTTTTTCCTTACATCCTTAATGCTTATGGCTCTCCAGTAATGAACCTCTTTATTTTTTATTGTTCCATGGTAGTACATCAAAGCCAAAACCAAGACCAGAGCCTCATTGTGCAAAGGGCTGTACTGACCTGTACTTAGAGACAGTCCCCGATTGAAAGATTTGATGCATAAATTAGCAACAGAGACAATGCAAATGTGTCCACAGAATATTGAATGGGATATTGTTAGGAGGCAGCACCATGAAACATATCCTACCCACTTACTCTTGCTCTGCATGCAACTCATGCCAAGAAAATGTATTCTAGACATCCTTGCGAGCATGCTCAAGACTGAGAGCTAGGAGCATTTTTGAGCATGCTCTGGGCATGCACCAGAAAGTGTCCATATAACTTCTATTCAGCAATTGCCATGTTCCTAGTGGAAGCAAGTGCACAGACTCTGTTTTCATGGTGGTGCTCTCTAACACTCTGCAACATGGGAAAGACATCTCAGGGTGTGAAGGGGAGGTGGACGCTCACATGAGAGGCCAGTATCTGACCTGGGAACAGAGGCCATATCAGAAGTTCTGTATCCTGTTCCCCTGACCATGCATCCTGTTCTTGAGAAGTGCTACAGAGAGTTAATTGGTCTGTGCTTACAACTGCCTCCATGAACTCCTCAGAGCTGGCTGCACTTGTGAGACATTCTGAGTATTTTATGAGGCTAGAAGGGACTATTGTGATCATCTTATAGTTTCATAGTTAGTTTCATAGTTTCTAGGGTCGGAAGGGACCTGGGCAGATCATCTAGTCCGCCCCCCTGCCATGGCAGGAAA
>NW_005842916.1:103565-172336 GCF_000455745.1 Alligator sinensis
CAGACCCTAGCCGCCCTGACCATGAAGTAGCGCCTCCTGATGTCCACCTTAAACCTTCCCTCCGCCAGCTTGTGACCATTATTCCTGGTCACTCCTGGCGGCGCTCGGGGGAACAGGGACTCCCCCAGTGCCTGTTGATCCCCCCTGACTAGTTTATAGCAGGCCACAAGATCCCCCCTCAGCCTTCTCTTCTGGAGGCTGAACAGGTTCAGGTCCCATAACCTTTCCTCATAGGACCTGCCCTGCTGTCCCTTGATCATGCGAGTGGCCCTCCTCTGGACCCTCTCGATGCTGTCCACATGCCTCTTAAAGTGCGGCTCCCAGAACTGGACGCAGTACTCCAGCTGCGGCCTGACCAGTGCCGCATAGAGGGGGAGGATCACCTCCTTGGTTCTGCTTGAAATGCATCTGTGGATGCACAATAAGGTACAGTTGGTTGAGCTCTTGTCTGAGCTCTTTCCTAATACAGAGCCCAAAGGACTTTCTTGAATTACTTGACATAGGAACTACAGTATATCTTTGAGATAAAACATCAAAGCCCGATTTAATATTTGTCGCTGTTGGGGAAACCACCATGCCTCTCAGTAAGTTGTTCCAATGGTTAATTACCCCCAGCATTATAAATAGTGGCGGAATTGATTTTCCAAGGAAGAATGGAGGGTGGTATCATGAACACCTTCGGTCATGGGTTGCTTAATGAATTTCCAGCTTATGAATAGTCAAAGACTTCTCATGCAAGAAGCACCCCTCTCCATAAATTGGGTGCTACGGTTTCTTGGAGAGAACCTTATAATCGGCAGTTTCTTCCCTTCATAATGGAGCTCTACTTGTGACTATTCAGTGCTAGTTGAATACTTTTATCTGTACAGACATTAATAATCTTTAATAGAATCTTCTGGGGTTGTCATGCTTTGGTACCTTCTTTAAGTAGGGAGGTTTCCATTGGCAACCAAATGCAATCCAGTATTTGACTTCTGCATGCAGATGAAATGACCACTCATCATTTATTAACAGCATCTGTTGTTATTATTTATTGTAGCTCTTATTCTTTCTCATCTTGCGACTCAGTTTTCTCTGCAGCTGGAAAAGTACGTCAGCTCTTTGTGCCCGGCAATATTTTTGACATTTTATTTTCATTCAGACCAAGAGGAAGATAACAGTAATTCTTCCGCAATGTGTAATACTTTGCAAATACAATTCCTTCTTTGGGGAAGCTTACCAGTGAATCCTGTATAAAAGAATATGCCATTCTGGATAATAAAGCACGTATACAATGATATAATTTGTACTCTTAATAGATTACATTTCAGAGCTACTTAAAATGATATGGTCTACAATGCAGATATGTTCAGGGAGGTCATACCATGCACAGAGAATTACATGAAAAAAGATGCCAAAGAGACAGCCTGACTGAACAAACACAGATGAGAGTTAAACCTGGCTGGGAAATTTTCAGCAGAAAGCTGTTCTGCTGAAATTACAGTTTTTGATGAAATTTCATTTAAAATCCTGTCCTAAATAAAGCACTTAGATCAGGGCGGGCATTATTTTAGCTGGAAGGCCACTTAATGAGTTTTGGCAAGCTGTTGAGAGTCACATGGGTAGCCCCTCCAAGACTGTTTTAGGCTGGACATAAGAAAAAACTTCTTAACTGTCCGAGCCCCCAAGGCCTGGAATAGGCTCCCTCCAAAGGTGGTGCAGGCACTTACTCTGGACTCCTTTAAGAAGTGTTTGGATGCTTATCTTGCTGGGATCCTTTGACCCTAGCTGACTTCATACCCTTGGGGTAGGGGCCTGGACTTAATGATCTCCTGAGGTCCCTTCCAGCCCTAATGTCTATGTAAACTATGACAGGAGCCCTGCCCCTGGTTTCCATCTTGGGACTGGAAGTCTTGCCCCCAAACTCTGACCTTTGCCACTGGATGTCCCTCCCCTCACCCCAGAAGTACTTCCTTTGGGAAGGTGATTTGCCATCTTGGAACTGGAAACCCCCCCACCCCCCAAATTATATACTAAAAATCAAACATCCACAATAACATATTTTAATTTTATTTAAAAAAATATTTTTGTCTTGGTTTGTGTGTGTTTCCATCTTGTTTCCATCTTGTATATAGAGGTGATGGCATAATAGCTCAAAATGAAGTCTTACTCTTATATATTGTGGGTGGTGTGGAGGGGTATGGGATGGTATGGATGGGTGGCTTTGGGGTTTGTGGGGGTATGTGGGAATGTGCGTGTGGATGTGTGTGTATGTGGGAGTGGGGGCATGTGTGGATGTGGGTTGGTGGGTATGGGGGACTTGTGGGGGTGTTTGTAGGGTTGTGTGGGTGTGTTTGGGTGAGTATGGGGTTCGTGGGGTGCGTGGAGGGGGGTGGTGTGTGTGGGGGGGTGTGAGTGTGTGTGGTGGAGCGTGTGCACATAGCAGCGAATGGGACTCCCCCAGAAGCACATGGGTGTGTGTAGGGGTGTATTTGGAGTTTGTAGTGGGGAGGGTGTGGGTGGGTGCGGTGTTTGTGGGGTATGTGATTGTGTGTGGGGGAGGGTGTGGATATGGGGCTTGTGGGTGGGGTGTGCATGTGAGCTCCCTGTGTGCACCCCCCTGAGCCAGTCAGCATCTGCCCCCACCCTGTAATAGTCTAGAACCCATGTGCCCTGAAGCACCTTCCTGCCACTGCCAGCAGTGCTCAGCCTCAGTCCCACCCTATACCTGCTCTGGACTCACCCCAGCATGAGCAGATAAGTGGGGACCCATACCACAGCCCCAACCCACCATGCCCCGCACCTACTCCAGACTCACCTGAACAGTGGCAGCAGCAGCACTGGCCAGGCAGAAACTGTTGCTCAGCATGGGGGAAAAGCGGCTCCCCCTCTTGCCCAGTGCTTTCTGTTGCAGTTGGACTCTGTGCTGCGGTGTCCTGTGGTTCCACTACTGTCACTGCCACCTCTGGGCTTCCCCATAGGGCAGCAGTGGCAGTGCAGAGCAGCCAGAGAGCACCCCAGCGTGGGCTCTGAGCAGCTGTAGCAAGAAGTTGCCGGGCAGCAGCAAAGGCCAGGGGCTGCTTTTCCCCAATACTGCGCAACAGTTTTTGCCAGGCTGGTGCTGCTGCTGTTTAGCGTGAGCAGGTGAGTCTGGACCAGGTGCATGGCACTCTGAGTTGGGGCTGTGGAGCAGGTCCCCACCAGTACCACAGAACTGGGGCCAGCTGTGGTAGCAGATGGAAGAAGCTGCTGCTGCCTGGTCTGTTTAGAAAGGCAATCCAGCTGTGGAGCCACCCCAGCTCCTCTGTGTGGACAGGGGGCAGTATGCCCACTGTCCAGCCAAGGATGTGCCATGGCTGGACAGTGCCTGGGCCAGATGGGACCAAGGGACCTGCTACAGGCCGGACAAAGCCCCTCCATGTGCTAGATCTGGCCCGTGGGCCATATTTTGCCCGCCCCTGATTTCAATATTTTTGAATGCTCTGTCCTGACATTTTTTTGTGGTGGGGAAAGTTACTGGAATGGGAAAGAGAAAGGGTATTGTGAAAAACAACGAAGTAAGATAAGAAGGTATACTATTCAGGTTGTGGTGCCTGTTTTTCCCAGTAAACTTAGGTTTGTCTCTGTACATCCATTTGGAGACGGACTCAGTACAGAAGCTGCTGGAAAAAACTTATTTGGAAAAAAAAGCTTGAGAAATGATTCTGCCTGCAACTAAAAGGTTAAGAGAATGACTCTAAAGGGTTAAAGAATATTTATTTTGTTTCTCTCTCTATGCAGAGGGTTTAATTACCTGCCTTGTTTTTACGGGTACATCATGGGATTTACAACATAGGCCTGGAATGCAGATTATTGCAAGATAGTGGGACCTATACTTGAATTCAGTGGGAGCTGTGGGTGATCAGCATCTCTGAAAAGCAGGCCATACATTTTTAAGTGGGTTTATGCAAAAAGTATTTATGTATTAAGTATATTATTCTGTTTCCTCTTTTGAAAGATTTAAATAACTCATAACATTGTGATAGCCTTTTGCCCCCACTCAAATGAGGATGGATAGAATAATACTACTAGAAAAACAGGCTTAAATCTATAGTTATTTTTTTCTTGCATTATTATCTTGCTAAAGATGGATTTACCATTTCTCCTTCTCTGCAAACCAGGTAGCAATAATTTGGCTATGTAGAATGATAAATATTCAGTACAAATTCAGTAAAATATTTAGTACAATATTCAGTACAAATATCAAAAACAGGTGCCTGGTTGATTTTAATTTCACTTCCCTGGTTTAGTAAAACTGGCTGCGTTTACACAAGCGGTGGACTGTGCAGTTCTTACTATGCAACCATTTTCTATTCCTTCAAGACACATAGGGATGAGAGCCTGGCTATACTGCAGTCAATAACTAAGCTTCTACTGGAGAAAGATTTACAGCAGTAATTTGGGTTCTAAAGAGAATTAGTTTAAAGGGGCATGAGAAATAGTCTCCATGGATTTTTTCGCCCTCAACAGGAAATGGAGTTCTCAGAATAACAAAAAATTTCATGGAAAGTATCTGCTTTTCTTTAAAAAAATGTGTGGATATTGACTGTTCCAGCAGGGTGGTGGCTGGAGAAAAATCTTTTCCCTGAGAGGGCACATTGACCCTGATCTAGGGGTCTGGACGCTGCGTCACCACTGGAATGTAAAGGCTGCAGGTTAATAATTCGGGTGACTATAAGAGAGACTGATATGAACTAACTGGTTAAGACACTGAGAGGGGAGTTGATTTGAGTTGGTTCTGGCATTGGACTTTCTACTTTTTTTCTCCATGAAAATCTCTCGGTAGAAGCTGATAGGCCCAAACAGTAGGGCAAATTGATTTGAGCTTACCATTTTGGGAAACCTGGATGGACTGATTGAGTTGTACCTTGATGGGAAAATTGACTTAGGTTCATCTTTGCTTTTGACATTTACTGAACTGATTGAAATTAAGTGACATGGGCATTACTGAGAGATCAACACAAGTTGTTTGCTGCCCTGGCCTAGCTGAATCATACATCAGAGGAGGGGGAAGAGGCTGAGATAAGTTACGGCCATAAGAAGTGGCTAACAGCCCACCAGCCTTAGTAAAAACAAGGCTCAGAAAATCACCATCCACTGGGATGTGGCAAGGGTGGGGCATAAGGGCAGGAGGAGACCTACAAAGGAGATCTATCCAGGCAAGCAAAGAAGGTTATTACTCAGCTGTAACAGCCAGAACCAGAGGGATTAATAAGCAATAAATATGCGCTTCTTGGAGGCATTTGGTATTTTGCCTAAACAGGTAATATTAGTTAATATAAAGCTTGTAAGTTTGTAAACTGCAAATGTAACTTGTCTGTCATAAGTTTAACCAAAATGATAAATTAACTGTTTGTGGAACTGACTGGGCCCAATAGGCAAAGCTGTAGCTGTAAGATTAGGAGACCTAATGGTTTTTTGCTCAGGGTTCAGCCTTGATGATAAAACTGGATCTAACTGCCTGGCACACCCAATACATTCCAGGAAAGCACATCCCAAGAAAGCATATTCAAATGAAACCTAAAAGGAGTTGGAGTTTAGGCGGATCAATGTAAATTTCAAACCTAAAGGTGCTGCATCATAACTTGCTTATTGGATAAACCTGAGTCTAGGTAGTAACCTTTTATGATAATTTTTAACACCTTTCAATCCCATAGGGTAACAGCTATAGGGTAACATTGTGAATGGCTCTGAGGCCAACAGATTAATATAAGACTAGGTATAAAAAGCATGTGCATCAGGTAACCAGCAGGAAGGAGGGAACAGAACGGTCATTTCTGTTCCATGCTCGACCCCAGACTCCTGGTATGAGTGAGGATCGGATCCTGATCAAGGAATTTTCCCTGGTAACCCTCTGACAGCATCGATCGGGGACGCCTGACTTCACTGGAATCACTTGATGCGTACCTGGCATTGAGGGACTATCGATAAGTTGCCAACCCATGTCTGTCTATCTGTTGTTTTGAACAGCCCAGTGGCTAATACCCTCGCAGTGCCCAGTTGGCCTGTGACAGATTGATTTATCTATCTATTATTATTATCTGTTGTTATTATTTACTATTAGCTCTTTTATGCTGCATTATCTGCTTATCGCATTTATCTTTCTGTTAACTGTTGTGTGTGTGTAAGCTATAATAAATTTGCCTTTATTTCACTCCCAACTTTGCCTCCTCGATCCGAAACTGAATCAAACAGCCCAGTTGGCTTGTGATAAAATTGATACACTCACAGTGCCCAGCTGGCCTGTGACACTCAGCCTGCTTACACCTCCCAATAAGTAAGCAGAAACATCAAATCATGGTGGGTGAGAGACAGGCATCGCGGGTTGTGTATCTGCAGAACCTTCTAGAGCTCCCCACGGCTCACCCCAATAAGGTGCTGGGCCATCAGGGACTGCACCTGCATTCGACACCTCTGCACAGGGATGTTTTCCTGGTGGTCAGGAATAGCCTCCTGTCTGCTGATGAGAAGGCAGCAGGTATGCTAGACCCTTTCTGATATACAAGTGCTTTGTCTCTGGTTCAGCTGGATGACCTAATAAGGCTTCTACATCTACTCTTATGACACAATGATTCTCAGATGCCAAAAATATAGAGAGAAAAAATATCTTGGAACTGCAGAAAATATGAGTGGATGAAAACAGATCAAAAGAGCTCCCCAGACTACTTTATGCAGCTGAGTAACTGATATTTAGAGAAGCTGTGAAAGCACCAGTTGATCTCTTATAAACCGTGGCTTCTAAATTATTTGGGAGATTGATGTAGTTTTTTACTCCTTCCAGAACATCATCTATTGCCTTCAACAGGTATTTGCACTTAGCAAACAGATAGATTTCCAGTGAGTCCATGACACAATGTGACATTAATGAAACTCGAGATTGCAAAAAAGCATGATATATATTTCTGCAATGAGATAGACTCCTCCCTCAAAATAATGAACAAAGGATGTTACTGAAGGGGTTCCATTTGCATATATATAAAATCTCCAAGCAGCATGCTTGATCCCAGCAGGGTCAAGGCAGACTTTCAGCCCATACCACACAACTGACCATCCAGGGTGTGGCAGTACACCTTTGGTGCCTGCCACTTTAGGGGCTGGAGCAGGCAGCTGACAGGTGCCTAATTAAGGTGGCCATTTTCAAAGAAAGGTCAACCAGGCAGAGACAGCAGTTAGCTGTTTGCAGCCGAGGGAGTAGCATCACCTGGCTCACCTGTGGTGTGGAACATCCTGGAAGTAAGAGCAGGAGCTAGGAGGATGGCTTGGAGGCTCCTGGTTCTGGGCATGACCTAAAACTGCACTCTGCTGGGGAAGGAAGGCCTGGTGAGGGGCTAGGGTGAAGCTAGACCTCTGTTCGGTGAATTGGCTGGCCACTACCCAGGTTGCAAGAGGGGCCCAAGAGACTACATGTTCTCCACCTGAGGTGCAATTTGGATAAGCCTGATGGTCTGTGGGGCCACTCAAGGGAGCAGAGCATAGTGAAGAGGGCACAGTATTGTGCACTGGGGAAAAGACCCTGTGAGAGAGGGTGGAGTGCAAGAGGCTGCAATGAGAGGGGGCGATATGAGTGTGTGAGTGAATGGGACCTGACGTAGGATTAAGTTGGCCTGGCTTCAAGCTGGGGGCATAGTGACATAATGGATGCCATCTACAAGGCATGAGCCACAGTGTAGGGGTGGTACGGAGCCATGGATTATGCTCCCTGACATCAGGGCATAGAATGGGCAGCCTTCCACATTATACCACCAGTTATGGGAACAGCAAAGTCGTGGCAGGTGAGACTGGGTGGACTGCTCCATAGACAGAAGGGCAGGCCGACTAGAGACTCAGCCCCAAGCTTGCGTCCTGTCACACAGGCCATCACAGACTGTGTGTATGTATGTTCATGTTAGGGATTAAAGTCATGAGCAGACATCAGTAGACATCAATAACCCTTGTGTCAGGTGGCTTAGGCCAAACCTTAAGTAGAGTTCAAGTCAGCTGAGAGGCCATACTGTCTTTGCCTGAGACACTTTGTCCTGCCTCCCCTCTGTGTGTCTGGGAGCTTTTTCAAACCAGTTTCCCACACTGGGGCTTATTTGATTTTCGCAATTCCTGATTCTTGGAGTCCAGTACATCTCTGTGCACAGTTTGGCCTAGGGTGTTCTTCATGGCCCATTCTCTAGCAGCTGAGCCAGGTAGGAGTCAAGAGCCATGTTTAGTCCCAGGTCTAGTCTGAGGCAAAAGTTAACTCATTCTTTCTCAGTGAATATCAGCATATAGTCAAATAATGGAAATGGAGGCATGCAGTGTTGACTGAGAAATGTTACAAAAGCATGTTCAGCTTGTGGAAAAGGCTCTTAAGAGGGGACATGATAACAGTCTTCAGATACTTGAAGGGTTGCCACAAAGAAGAGGGAAAACACGTTTTCTCTATTGCTACAGAGAGTGGACCAATGGCTTGAGTTGGGTATCAGGAAGAAGCTTCTTTGCTTAGAAGAGTGAGGCAGTGGAATAGCTTGCCAAGGGAAGCTGTGGACTCTCCATTCCTGGAGGTGTTCAAGAAGAGATTAGACAGGCATTGGTCAGGGATGATCTAGACATAACTATGCCTATATTCTACTATGGTATTTCCCATGTTCTGGGGCTTTTCTGTTTGCTACATGGTGCTGGGAGGGAATTTTTTCCTTTCCTGCTGCTGTGTGTGTCAGGGTTTTCCTTTATTTTTAATGCCTTCCTTAGAAGCATTGTGTGTTGGCTGCAGCTATACCTGGGGATTTTGATTGGGGTGTGCCAATGCTCCTGCTGGAACTTAAACCTAGAGGTTCCTGGCTAGAGGATCTTGCCCTTCAACTCCTGGTCAGACCATATTGGGGATCAGGAAGGATTTTAACCCAAGGGTCAGATTGGTATGGACTGATGTGGACTGTGCAGGTTTTTGCCTTCCTCTGTATGCCTTCGGGCATAGCACTCTTCCTGGGATCTCTTGAGCAATTTTAAATAACCCTTGCAGCAGCAGGACATTACTGTGGTCTTCCTGCTTTACCTGTGGCAAATTGGGGTGTTATGTCTGGTGATGTCAGGGCTGACTATAGTTTTACTATGAGTTTGTACAGGATGGTTAAGTAGCAGGCTGTTGCAGGCCCTAGAGTCAGCCAATGGATGGAAACAGGATCACATGTGCTACCCTTCCAGGTGAAGCAGCATGAATCAGACCACAACAGGGACACAAGTAGTATGTGCATACACAGAAGTAAATTTATGAGAGGAAAGCAGGATGCTATGGGTATATTTATCTACATAGTGATGCAGTCACACCTTTGGTGAAAGAAAGGGCAAGAGAAGTAAATACTGTGCATGTGAAAAGTAAAAGAACAACCAGCAGGAGTTTCTCTCGCATGAGTGAAGAAACTATTGTTCTAAGAGGCAAGCAATGTGTCTAGTTGTAGCTCTCCAGGTGCATGGGCCTATTACTGGGAAGCAGAAAATGGAAAGCCAGGTTGGAATTTCTCTTGTTCTTGTACAGGAATCAAGGTGCAATGAAAGCTGTTGTAATGAAATAACAAGGCAGTTGGCTTGGGTGCAGGAAATGTGCTGCTATAAACCTTTCATTGCTACCAGTTTGGCAAGTTCCCATTACTAAAAACTGGCAGGAGTCCTGAGTTCTTTATGCAGGACTTCCCAAGCAAGAACGAAGGGAAATATCTCTGGCATGCACCCCCACTTCGTTGTATTATTCACATCGTTTTCATTCAGATGTTTTGAATACTTGCAGAGCAGGTCTACCTCCGATGGACCACTCTAGAAGTGCCGTGGTGAAGCATGCCAGGCCAGCTGTGCACATACTATACCCTGGGATGGACAGAATGTGGATGTCTAGTGTGGCGATGGGTACACACCAGACTAGGGAGGGCTGAATGATGTGCTCCCAGCCTTGCACTAAGATACCCACACAAGAAAGGACATTGCATCCTTTACTGTCACAGCTCCTACCTACAGCATAGGTGTGCCTTTAATGTGTCTCAGCTTTTCCCTCATTAAAGATGCTTGCAACTAGGTCCCTGATCTCATCCCTACATGAAATCTTGATTTAGGGAGAGGTGAGTTTTGGGGGATAGAATAATTTCTTTAGGCCATGGAGTAGCATCTACTACAGCAGCCTCTGATCTCTGCAGCTTCTATATTGATCTTCCCCCAGTGGGTAAATTTGGCCAGTGGCTCTACCCTCCCCTGGGCTCGCAGCTACGTTCTGTAATCCACTCATGCAGGTGAGGCAGGGACACTTCCAAGTATTACTGGTGGTCGTGGTGCTTCCTATATTCTTTTCTCTCATCCCTCACAGTTTCACTGATGATTTGAAGTGGCACTCTGGAAATGGAGCCCATCAGCCCCAGACAAATTGGACAGGCAGTGGAGTGCTCTCACAATAACTGAGCCTGAATCTCTAAGTTAGCATCATCTTGGCATTTACTGCAGAAGAGCCTGAATTGAATTCATGGAGAACCTTCAGTATTAGTTTTGGCAACTGGCTAAAAAAATTGGACCGCAGTTATCAGATGTCAGAGGGGGGAACACCTATTAGGACCACTGTGCCCATAACCATTGCCAATGTAGGAAACATAGAGTATATTTTTACACTTATAGGGTGGACTGATGCATGAACAGTCCATCCAAAGACAGCATGTTAGAGCAGAGAATACTATAGAGAGCACTGAGGTCAAGCTGGGTATTTGTCCAGGTCTGAGGTCTCAAGCCAGGGGTTTGGATGACGTCAGGCTCAAGGCAGGCCATAGGTCATACCAGGGATAGGAGCACTCAGGGACAGGCAGGACGGGAACAGGACAATTCAGGATGGGAACAGGGACAAGTGAGGTATGGGTTCGGGTAGGCAGGGGCAAGGCACAAGCCTAGGCTAAGGCCTGGTGCAATCGGGAATGTGGATAAGGATAAGGCAAGGAAGGCTAAGCAAGGTTCAGAAGGGATCTAGGTAGGACTTCCAGGGAGAACTGTAGATGCAGCCTGGCTCGTGGATGCTCAGACTTCTGCTGTTTGGCCTGACCTTGTGAAGGCCTGTGTAGGGGTGGCTCTTTTCTTGAAAGCCCTTGGGATGACTTAGGTAGTGCCCTGATTACCTCCAGCTGGGGTCTGGAGCCAGATCAGCTCCAGCTGGGCATAGACTCCTTACAAAATTGGGATGGTGGCATGTTCAAGTAGCACTGTGTCATGTAGTCTTCTGAGTTCCTTCGTTTGGTGTGCGAGCACATTTTAATGTTTAAGACACATAGTGCTGCTCTGAAGTTTTAGGTAATACACTTGTGCAGAGGCAGCTTTCTGGGAAAGGAAGGTGCGCAAGCAATAAGGTAGTTTCAGTCTCCTTCGGTCTCTGCAGGCAGGATTCAGGTCTGGGGAGTAGGCAGTGGGTGTTGAGCTGAGATTCCCTGGCATACTACATGACTGCATTGTTTCAGGACTGGTACAGAGGAATATATCAGGCAGGTCATACCAATTAATAGACCTGATTTCTCCTCCACTGAGAAGCTGATTTGCTAGGCCTTTGCCTTTTGCCAACGTTCAGGACAGGAGCAGTGCTTGTGTCAGTAGACATGCTTATTAAACAGATGCTTGAGCTCAATCTGAAAATATTTCAGCTTTCTCCAATATGGTCTAAGAACAAACCCTTCTGAAAAGAGCCTGGCATGCAGCATGACAAGTAGTTCAGGACATCCAAGAAAGGGCAGTCGGTTTCTAACAAGAGCTACTGGGTAACATGGAACCAGTATTGCAACCTTTATCTCTTTTTAAGTAACTTTTGGATTTACTGTAATGCTTCAGAAAGAAGGGCAGTCCTCAGACTGCTTTACAAACATCAGCTCTAGTGCTTCAGTGACATCTTTATGACCTTTGTACCAAATGAAGCAGTGGCTGTAGGGCATTTTCCTTGACTCTAGTTGTCTATAAAAATAAATCCAAGCTGAACTGTATTTATTTAGTAGACAGAACTATAGAATCATAGAAAATTAGGGTTGGAAGGGAGTGCAGGAGGTCATTTAGTCCAGCGGTTCTCAACCTTTTCAGACTCGAGGGCTCCCTCCCTCCCTCTCTCCCGACCTGCAGTCCCCTGGCCCTGCTGGTGCCCCTCACTCCCAACTCACAGGCCCCCTCCCCCCAGCCCTGCTGGTGCCCCTCACCCCTGACCCATAGCCCTGCTGCTGACCCTCATTTCCTCCCTGCCCCCCCAACACATTGCCTATGCCCTCCCCATGACTCACCCGTGAAGGCTGCAGGATGGTCCCAAAGAGGATGGAGCTGGACTGTTCAAAGTGGTGGCAGCTGCTTTCCACTGCTGCCTGGCATACACATGCGTGTCGTGGCCGCTCTCATATCGGCTTCCTCCCACTCCCCCCAGCCCAAGCAGCCCCTAGTTTCCCACGTTTTTCTCTGTCAAAGGAGAAAACCCACATTTTTTCATGAACTTGGTGGCAGCAGCAGCAGGAGGCTCAGCCTGGGCTTGGGCTGCCCCAGCTGAACTCAGAAATCACAATCGTGCCAGATCTGCAGCCCCCCTGAAATGTGCTTGCAGGGAGTTGCAGACCCCCAGTTGAGAACTGCTGATCTAGTCCAATCCCCTGCTCAAAGCATCCCCAACTAGATCATCCCAGCAGGGCTTTGTCCAGCTGGGTCTTTAAAACCTCCAAGGATGGAGATTCCACCACCTCTCTGGGTCACCTCTTTACTACCCTCCTAGTGAGGAAGTTTTTCCTAATATCTAACCTAAACTTTCTTTGCTGCAACTTGAGACTGTTACTCCTTGTTCTGTCATCTGCCACCACTGAGAACAGTCCAACTCCATCCTCTTTGGGACCATCCTTCATGCAGTTGAAGGCTGCTATTAAATCCCCTCTCAGTCTTCTCTTCTGCAGACTAAATAAAACCAGTTCCCTCAGCCTCTCCTCAGAAGTCACGTGCCCCAACCCTCTAGCCATTTGTCTGCATCCTTTCTGTAGTCGGTGTCAGGAAAATCACAACTTTCCACATTAAAGGAAACCAGTATTGATCAGGTGAGTGGCTTAGATCAGTGCATCTCAACCTTATTGGGTTGGTGACCTTTGTTTTGATGCAGACATTTTCACAACTTCCCAATTGCTTTTTGTGGTCTCCGGGACGACTTGTCACATGCTGACTGGGGAACTTTACCTTAAATCATCCTAGATACTGATCATTTCATTTGTAATAAAGGGGTGAACTCTATGTAACTCCTTTTCATTTAGGTGCAGCATAGCACTTTTATGACAAACCATCAGTCATCTTCTCACTGATCTGGGGTCCGTAGAACCACATCTTCAGTACAAGAACATCCTATGTTATTTTTAACTAATTCCTAACGTGCTGTTAGGATGTCTCTGTGACAGACATGCTAGGCAACTTTAACCCATCTCATGGAAAGGACCGGGATCTCTGCAATGCTGTGGCACATGGATAGATGTGTATCACGCAGTTTTGGAGTAGTGGCAGTTACCAATCTTGCATCCTGTCTTGGTCAGCTTCTGGGGCTGATGCCCTACTCCCCCACCCCTAGTTACACTACTGCAAACAGAACGGGGAGCAATGATTGTATGGTAGGACCTTGTGCTATTGCACTCTAATACAGATCATTCAGGGGAGGCTTTCTAGAACTTTGTTTTCATGAGAAAGATCTGTGCTGTGCTGCCCTAGATGCTATGGTGGTGGCTATAAACCCACATGACAGCTAGACGCATTAGATTAGACTAAACACCTCTTATAGCAAGTCATCTCTATGACCAACTGTGCAATAGTATGGCAGCTTTAAAGTCTTGCTCCATAAGGACAATGGGCCCAATTAAACAAAGCAATTTGCCACATACTTGACTCTAAGTACTTGCTTAAACCCCTTTGAACTTCAGCCTGTGCTGTTTAGGTGTCAGCACCTGTTTAGAATCAAGCACAAGTTGAAGTATTTTGTTGAATCTGGGCAGGATTTTTCTGAATCTACTGCAGACTATTGAATCTACTGTTGACACGTTCATGTTGTACAGCCCATGGCTTGGTAGCTGAATAGAGCTGTAAAATGAAGGAAGAATGTGATATTACTCAATGACAGGCAGAGAGAGACAGACTGCTCTTAGGCATGAGCAGCAGCTGATGTGAGGAAGGGCAATTTCTGAAGCGGCAAGATTTTGTTGCTCTGCGCTGGAGAGTTTTGTTAGCAGAAGCAGAGAGGAATGATGCATTGTGTGCTGTCTGCAGTTATCTATTCATCTGGTTACACTTTATAAGTCACTTTTAAGTAAAAGTCTTTATAAGGCCTGAATTCAAGTGCAGAGATGGGCCTCAATAATTCATGCTAGCGAGTGATGCCTTTGATTCCAAAGCCTTTTACAAATTATACACAGGAATCCCTTCGCCTGCCACTGAACCAAAATGCCTCTCTCATGAGGAGTACAGCAGCTGCTAACAAGTACAGTTCTTTAACCAGTAGCGTTTGGGCACAAAGAGAGGAACAGTATTGATGACCGGATGCCACATGGGGTTGGGACAGATGTAGGATTAGTTAGAATGATAGGGAAGAGGGAACCTCTACATATGGGAATGATGTGTAGTGAATGGCTTATAGCGAACATGTTCAGCCTGTTGGCTGTTGACAGTGGATTTTAGGAACCCAGCCCTTATACCTTTGTTCTGGATGAGCACAGCTCTCAGACTGACCACGATACCTGCCAGTTGATAATAGGTGAATTTATTGATACAGAGTAAGGACAGAGAAGCAACCATACAAACAATCAAACAAGTCTATATCTACCAAACCTAGGGCTGTCATCCCAGTCAGGAAGCAGGCTCCACGCTTTCTCTTCGGTGTCAGCAGGTTCTGGAGGTGGGATGCTGAAGCCCACAGCCCCCCTCCAGTAGGGTGCATGAGACAGGCTGCTGGTGTGTGCCCTCTGTCCATGGTGGCCTTGGGGACCCTTCCCAGGGAACAGGGATGGGGATGGGGACCCCTTTTGGGGAGGAGAAGGAGGGACAAGAAGGAACAGGGATGGACGGGACAAAGGGAGGGACCCTTGGTTAATCTCAAGTCTCTGCTTTTGTATTCTCCTTCCCCCTTGATGACTTCTGATGACTCTTCATTCATGGCTATCTCTGGTTGGCTGTCTCTCTGTGGTCACATGTCCACATAGCCTTCCGGGCCTTCTCCTAATTTGGTCTGTTCCCCCAAAACCGGGACTCAGCCCCCCCTGCTCTCTGAGGCCTTGTTGCTGGTGTCACTTACCCTGTGTTATGGGACAGTATGGCACATACTTCTTTGGTTCCCAGGCTGTGTGTCCTTGTTGTGCTCGACAACCTGACTGCCTTGAAGGCTGTGATCTTGTGTTATGGCATGCCCCACTCAATTCTCAGGCTGTGTCCGTCTGTTGGCCTTGTTGTGCTAGATAGCCCATCTGCTTTCAGGGCCATGAGAAGCTGTGTGTGTCTTCCAAGTTTTTTAGAAATCCATTTAACCCCTGTTGCTCATCTTGAGCCCTTATAATGCATATATCTTTACTTATGAGCCAAATCCCCACCAAATCCAGACCTTTAAATGCCATTTCCAAGCCAACGTTGGTCAGCTCCTGGAGTGCCAGAGAGCAAATCAATAGCTCCCTCATGTTCCTTCATTATTCCAGTGGTTCCGCAACACGTCTTTCAGACCACCCTGCACTTTTATTATCAAACTTGTAGTTGAAAAGACCGCGTGATGAGGGGGCAGTGAGATGTGTGGACCACTTTCCATAGCCTAATGGGTCACCAGAGTTCCGTGAACCACAGCTTGGGAACCCCTGCTTGATTCGCTTCACTCAATGGATATTTGCAATGGTCGCTAAACTGTGGTTTAACTGTGACAAGGTCACTCTGAGATTTGGAGGTCTTTGAGGTTCAGAATCAGTGATATGCTTAGCTGGGATCAGTCACAGAAATCACATGCTATGTGTTCTGTTATGTGATTGGGTGATTGTGATTTATTATCTGGGCTTTGAATTTCATCATCTTTTTCTATAGCAGGGAGCTAATCAGTTGCAATTTTCTTTGGTGGGACTGAACCAGTAGACGTTGCACAATGCGCAGATAAGCACATGCATGCTATCCAACCTTCTTCAGGCCCCATGCATCACTACTTGCATATACTATATTCCTAAGCTAGCTCTGTGGTTGCTCTTCATTGTCCTGGTTCCCTCAATACATAGTTCATAGATTATGACATCAGAGATGGTGTGGGCTCAGTTCAGAAAATGAGCATCCCTTTGAGTCCCTGTATTCATGTTGACGAACTACCTCTTATTCCCCAAACTGCTGCAATGAGATTTCAGAGGATGTGCTTTGTGATACTTCTAGGAAAACAGGGGGGTAATTACTGGGTATTCATGTACCTTTTCTGTGCAAATAGATTGCCCAATTCATCTTCCACCCAAATGTAGAAACTATCTGTTTAAGAGGGCCTGGTGGAAGGCAGTTAGCACTTGTTGCTGTATTGTGAAGTGTCACAAAGGTAAGCAATGGGGATCCAGTAGAATTTAAGATAATGAATGAAACAGATCTCACTGCAACCTGGCTGCAGAAGAATATCATAAACACCATCTGGAGAGGCTAGGCTGTGGTAAAGGGGAGGTCTGGAGCCCCACAGAGGACACGGATCAAGACCAGCAGGATCACCGTGGGCATTGCCTCCTGGGACTATATAGGTCATCAAAGTCGTGGCAGGAAAGAAAACATAAGATCCTGGCAGACCTGGTGATCCAGAGCCAAGGTCTACCCTGTCACCACCTGTAGGCAGACGAGCTCAGGGCAGTACTAGCAAGCCCTACAGACGTCACACAAGGAAATCACCCAGTCAAGAATTAAATTTCTGAAGGGTGGACCTGCTTTGACACCGTGGACATGGCAGAGTATCCACAATGCTACAGGAACAGGAATGTGCAGCTCAGAGGTTGGAGTTCACAGAAAACAATGGCTTGAGTTGCACACATGCCATAGCAGACAACATGGACAAGGCAAAGCTCAGCATTGGGAAAATGCTACAAGAATGGCAATGGAGTTATCACTTGGCAAGATGATGTACAACAGAACAGATACAGGATGGGCAAAAGGGGCGATAACAGAACCACTGGGGCAGAAGACTTCTTCATAGGAACAATGGAGAATATTGCAGCAGAAGAGGATTGGACTATCTGTCTGGAAGCAAATGGGGCATTGATTAGTTTTAGGTTGGCCTTAGGAGCCTAAGTCAGTGTGGCTCATCATACTGCCACTGAAAGAAAAGATCAAAGTGGTAAAAGGTAAGTGGTAGAACTCAGAACTTACCATAGTATGCCATTTCCTACCAAGGGAAAATATACATATGAACAATGTACAAATCAGAAAAGTACAATTTGTGATAGTGCTGGGGAAAAAAAGTTGGGTTGAAAAGGTGTCAAGCCTCTCCCAGGGGATAGGAAACCTCCAGTGTGGTGCAGAATAAAGTTGAAAGAACCCAAATGCCTGACAACTCATCCCCACGTAAAAGCTCCATTTGCCATAAGGCAGTGTCTGAAAGAGGAGCTTGATAAGCTTATTTCTTTGGGAATCATAGAAATGAATGAAGAACTAACGTAGTGAGTATACTTGCCGGTCACTCTAGGGGGAACAAAACAAAACAAAACACTTATCTCATTTATGGACTCAAAACAGCTAAATAAACATGTAAACAGGGAACATTTTCCACTCTGCATAATGGAAAATATCTTGGGAGATGTAGATGCTGCCAATTATTTTTTTACACTTGAATCGTCAGCAAGGCTCTGGCAGATGCCTATATTGAAACTGAACACACGTATGCACGTTCAACACCTCCTTCAGAAGACACCATGTCCTCACACCGCCACTTGAACTGGGTTTGACACCTGGGGTGTTTCACCAGGAAACACAACGCATTTTTGATAGTATGGATTTTGCATAGATGATTGATCTCAGGATAAAACAGAATAGCAGAAGTAGAGACTGACAGATTTGGAAAAAAAAACCCCAAAACAGGTTTTGTGGGCTAAACTGGAAGGAATAAATATGAAAAGTCCATGTAACTAATAATATACCTGGGGAAGCAGTTAATACAACAAGAAAGAGATATAAAATTCCTTGGAATGACTACAAATCTGAGAAAATTGTTGCTTGCAGACACTCTCGAGAGTACTCATCGGAAGTGCAGTGGACTGAAGTGCAGAGCCAATATGGTAAGAAAAACGTCTGTCTGGTTGTAGGAAAATTGTGAACGGTGATTGCTAGAACTACTGCTGAGGAAGAAACGCTAGAAAATAATTAAACCTATTAGTTCTGCCTGCCTGAGTCAACACTTTTCCAATTCTTTTTATCAATGTACGGGAGAGCTATCAGTACTAGATGCAATTTTGTTGACGGCACTTGGATGGTGATTCCTAAGGTGCTAGAGAAAAAAGTGTGTTAACAAGGCTACAGAATGGTGATTTATAGACAGAAAAATCTAAGGAAGGGGCCATAGATGTTTTATACTGGCGCCAGATCAATAGGGATATTAAGGAAGCTGTTGTCTTGCAGCATGTGCCAAAAATGCAGTCCAAATTAAAGAAAAGAGCCACGCTGGTAGAGCAAGAAAATTTGGCTCCCTGAAGCAAAGTAGACATAATTGGAGGAAAACCCTTATTATTCTCACTTCCTTGAGAAAGCCTTCTTAGAAGATAGGACAGCTTCATAGGTGACTTTACATTTATTTTCATTACACAGATCTATTTTAATTACACAGGGGGGACCTGACATTATCATGCCTGACATCAAGTTACAGCATAATAGGCATACAAATTTTAGCAGTCTGGAGTGAAGTAAAGGTTATGACTTATGGGTATATATAAAAAGATGGGCAGGGCAAAAACAAAAATACCAGCACGATTTTGGTTCTGGGAGCTGCCATCGCTTAATGGAAAGGAGGCGGTGACTATCTGAGAAAGGAAACCATGGCCACAAAAACTGGCCTGTGGGGAGGGAAGGTGGGGAGCAGATCGAGGCAGAAAGAGAAAAAATTATTTGGGGGAGTGTTTCCCCAGCAGGTAAGTCCCACCCAGCCGGGGCCCCACTCAACTTACCCCTGCTCCTGCCTCTGCAGCACTGTCTCTCACCACGGGGGCCTCAATCTAGCCCCTGCCCCTTCTTTCCCCCATGGACTGACCTGCTGGGCTGGGGCGCATGTGCGCATATACGCAGGCACTCGGCCCCCCACCCCAGCCTTGGATCGACTCCAAGACGCTCCAAGATCTACCGCAAGAAGCTCCAAGATCTACCGGTGGATCAAGATCCACTGGTTGGTGACCACTGCACTGAGTACTAACCAGGCTTAACTTTGCTTAGCTAGTGAGAACTGACACGGCCCTTTCCCAGTAGACTAGCTGTGCAGACTGATGACTCTTTAACAAAATGGAAATGTTTTAGCAACAAAGTTTTGTAGAAACAGTTAAATTTGCTGGTTACTACTAGACTAGGAATCCAGAAAACCAGTAAAATTCCTGGGTCAGCCATGGCCGACTGCCTGACTTCCACCTCTCTTTCTCTCGTGCTGTTTGACATTCATATCTGTAAGCTCTGCAGTACAGGAACCTCCATTTCAGCTGGGACTCTTCTCCAGTGACCGCTGTTCCCTTTTTCATCTTCTAATTTATTTGTATTTCATGACCAAATACAAATAAATTAGAAGAGGAAATACAAATAAACTAGAAATACATGAAATGCAAATAAATTAGAAGAGGAAAAGGGAATGGAGGTTACTGGAGAAGCCAGCCAAAAAAATACTGAAGGAAAACTAGTTATTCAAGAGAGGAGAACTACAAAACCCTTCATGCTTCAAGGCTTAAGCCAATTTCTGTCTACTGGGGGTTTGGAAGAGATGTGCCCAGGGGTAGGTTATCCCACCCTGCATACAGCAGGCTTTCTTGCACCTTCCTCTGAAGCAGTGGGTGCTTACTACTGTGAGAGACAGGATACAGAATCATAGAAAATTGGGGCTGGACGGGACCAACTGTCATCTAGTCCAACCCCCTGCTCAAGGCAGGACATCTCCAGCTAGATCATCCCAGTCAAAGCTTTGTCAAGTCAAATTTTAAAAACCTCCAAGGATGGAAATGCTACCACCTCTCTGGGTAACGCCTTCCAGTGCTTCACCGTCCTCCTAGTGTGAAAGTTTTTTCTAATGTTCACCCTAAACATCCCTTGCTGCAACATGAGACCATTGCTCATTGCTCTGTCATCTGCCACCACTGAGAACAGGCCAGCTCCCATCTCTTTGGACCCCCCTTCAGGTAGTTAAAGGCTGCTATCAATCCCCACCCCCCACCCTCAGTCTCCTCTTCTGCAGACTAAATAAGCCCAGTTCACTCAGCCTCTCCTCAGAAGTCATTTGCCCTAGGCCCTATCCATTTTCATTGCCCTCTGATGGACTCTCTCCAATTTGTCCTCATACTTTCTGTAGCTGGGGGGCCCAAAACTGGACACAGTACTGCAGATGTGGCCTTGCCAGTGCAAATAGAGAGGAATAAGTCCTTTCCTCAGTCTGGTGGCAACACTTCTACTAATAGAGTATGCTGCTAGCCTTCTTGGCAACAATGCCACAGTGTTTGCTCCTATCCAGCTATATTGACCACTGTAACCCTCTCGGTCCTTTTCTGCAAGGCTGCTGCTTACTAGGGCTGTGTGAAATTTCGCTGGCTGTTTCATTTCAATGCTGTTTTGACTCATTTTGAGCTTGAAACAGTGACATTGAAATGAAGGGCTTTGAAACGAAATGAGGGCAATCAAGACATTTCAAAAGTTCTGAAACATTTTGAGTTTCAAAGCTGAAGCTGGGCTTGCCTGCAGGGAAACAGAAAGCAAGGAGAGGGAGGGGAAAGCGGGGGGAAGAGGGGAGAAGGAGTGCTCGCATAATTGACTGTGTAGCTGGCCAGTGACTGTCATCCTTCCCTGAGGTCCCTTCCAATCCAAGTGCTCTGGGGGAGGGATAGAAAACACACGCAGTCACACATGTCATGAGTTTTGCTTGTCAGCAGCCTGAGGTGCAGTTTCCAAGAACCCCCTGCACCTATCTCCTTGAAACCTGGCAGGCTTCATGGCCTCAGCAGGGCCTAGCATGCCTGCAGTTTTGACCCCGCTGCACCTTAACACATATGTGACACGAGTTTTGCTTTCAAGACTTTGAGGTGCAGTTTCCCAGAAACCCCTGCACCTCTCTGCTTGAATTTTGTCAGGCTTCATGGTCTTATAAGGGGCTACCATCCCTGCAAGTTTCATCTGAATCAGGAAAGAAATGACAAAGGTATAGGCTGTTTCCCCATTATAGCCTATGGGCAAAATGTCAAAACAGCGAAACAGTTTTTACGAAACGAAACAGAACAGTGGTTTCGAAATGAAACAAAACTTGAAACGAATACTATCCCGTCAAACCGTCAACATGGAAGTCTGTTTTGTGCAACCCTATTGCTTAGCCAGTTGGCTCTTAGCCTGTAGCAGTGCCTGGGATTCGTTCTTCTGTCCGAAGTGCAGGACTTTTCACTTTGCCTTGTTAACCTCATAAGATTCCTTTTGGCCCAATCCTCTGATTTGTGCAAGTCACTCTGAATCCTAGCCCTACCCTCCAGCATATCTACTACTCCCCCCAGCTTTATGTCATCCACAAACTGGCTGAGTGGGCACTCCATCCCATCTTCCAGATCGTTAATGAAGATATTGAATAAAATCAGACCCAGGACTGACCCCTGGGGCACTCCACTTGCTACTCTGTCTACCAACTAGACATCGAGCCATTGAACACTACCAATTGAGCCCGATGATCCAGCCAGCTTTCTATCCACCTTATAGTACATTCATCCAACACATACCTCCTTAGTTTGCTTGCAAGAATGCCTTGCTAAATCGAGGTATACCATATCCATGGGTCTCTCCACAACCAAAGAGTCAGTCATTTAATTAATGAAGGCAATCAGGTTGCTCAGGCATGACTTGCCCTTGGTGAATCCATGTTGACTGTTCCTGATCATTTTCTCCTCCAAGTACTTACAAATGGATTCCTTGAGGATCTGTTCCATGATTTTTCCAGGGACCGATGTGAGGCTGACTATTCTGTAGTTCCCTGGATCCTCCTTCTCTCCTTTCTTAAAGATAGGCACTATATTTTCCCTTTTCCAATCATCCAGGACCTTCCCCAATTGCCATGAGTTTTCAAAGGTAACAGCCAGTGCTGGATCTGCAATCACATCAGCCAACTCCCTCAGTTGCATTGCATCTGTCCCCATAGACTTGTACATGCTCAGCTTTTTGAAGTAGTCCCTAACCTCTCTCTCACCACTGAGGGCTGCTGAGCTCCTTCCCAAACTGTGCTGCCAGTGCAGTAGTCTGGGAGCTGACCTTGTCTGTGAAGACTGAGGTGGAAAAGGCACTGAGCACTTCAGCCTTTTCCGCATCATCTGTCACTAGGTTGCCTCTCCTATTCAGTAAGGGACCCACACTTGCCCTGACCTTCCCCTTGTTGCTAACATACCTGTAGGAACCTTCCTTGTTACCCTTCACGTCCCTTGCTACCCTTCATGTCTCTCCAATTGTGCTTTGGCCTTCCTGATCTCATCCCCTTATACCCAAGCAATATTTTTATAGTTCTCCCTAGTCATCTGTCCAAGCTTCCACTTCTAGTAAGCTTCATTTTTTAGTTGAAGCTCCCCAAAGAGTTCTCTGCTAAGCCAAGCTGGTCTCTTGTCACATTTGCTATTCTTCCTGCACATTGGGTTAGTTTGTTCGTGCACTCTCAGTAAGGTTTCTTTAAAATACAGCCAGCTCTCCTGGACTCCTTTCCTCCTCAGACTGGCCTCCCAGGGGATCCTGCCCATCAGTTCCCTGCGGGTATCAAAGTCTGCTTTTTTGAAGCCCAGGGTCTTTACTCTTACTACCTTCACGTCCAAAATCTACAGTCCTTATGCACTTATATAGGGCTATATGGAAAGCTTGTGTTCCCATGGACCGTCTGACAAAGTCTATGTTCCTATGAAAAGAAAAGAAGAAAGTGCTTTGATTAAAAGACTGACAGATTAGAAGGTGGCTCAGCGAAGGTCTCTGATCCAGAGCCAGCACATAAGAGCAATTTGGCAAGCCTTCTTACTTGGCATGGTCTTGTCCCCTTGATGATTTTTCTCTCTCTCTTTCTCTCTCTGTGTGAGTGCCTAGCTTGAAAAAGCTCTCTAATTGTTTGCATTCCAGAAAGCCTCTCACGACTGAAGTGACTACATGGAGCACTCGTCCCATTGTTCTTCCCTTTCTTTTTAATTGAAAATAATAATTTAAAAAATTCCAGCAGGTGATTTAGGATAAGAAAACCCCATGAAAAGGAATCAGCACTAAAGTCTTGGAAGATTTATTTGGGAGTTGAACTTCAGTGTTCTTCTTCCTTTTTTTTGCTTTCTTTTTCAAGCTTTTATTTGCAAATGCAGAGAATCTCATTCTTTGAGTCACCTGGGAGGTCTTTTCTGAATCGCTGCATTGTTTTCTATAGACATATATTACAGTCTACTTTCACTGGAGAAGGACAAACAAATCATTTCAGGTTTATGCTATAAATATGCAAGCCCCAAGGTGGGGGAAACCACTTTTAACAGCAGCCTCTTGGCTGACATGTAAGTAGGATGGCAGTGTTAGCAACCAAGGCCTTGATTCAATTGGGAAAAAAAACCTCTTGTTTCTGACAGTTGGATACAGCCGTGAGCCCAACTGACCTGGTGCTGAGCATTGCTTTTGGGTAAGCAGAGGCAAAAGACAAACCACCATGATTATTTTCCTACTGTAGTAAGCTCTCAAAGAGCAACATTTCAATCACGGAGCAGCATATTGGATTGTGAATTCAGTTCTGATCTCATGTGCAAGGAGTGACCTGAAGTGAACATGCGGTCCATGTGTGCAGGGAGAGTCACGTGTTTCCAAAAAGAAATCTTCCACGAGGCCCTGAAAGTTGAATTTTTTTGAAGGATCCTTAAGCCCAAACAGACACGGTTCTTTGGGTGAATCTGATAGCTGTTATTAGACCAACTTAAATAATTCAAAAACAATTTTTAAGCAAGCTTTTGGGTTCAAAACAAAAACAAAAAAAAAGATACCAGCCCAGCTTTCAGGTTTCACCCACTAACTCCTCAATTTACATTTTCACTGACCCCCTGTCTTGTATGCAGACCAGCCCAGTCTCTGGCTTCTTTACTTTTCACTCCATCCAGGAAGAGCACACACCAACTGCTGACACTTCCTTAGCCTGACGAAGGGTTTTTGAACCCAAAAGCTTGCTTAAAAATTATTTTCCAACTATTTAAGTTGGTCTAATAAAAGATATCAGATTCACCCAAAGAACCTTGTCTGCCTGGGTCCTTAGACCAACACAGCTATAACCTACACCCGTTAAACCCAAACATGCACTGGAGGTGAACTGATACACCGTGGCTATCACACCACGGCAGACATTATAAATGGCCTCGATTTAGAGACATTACATTCACTCCTAACCTACAAAAAATGACTGAGTTCAAAGGACAGCACAAAGATGACATGGAAGCTGGAGGGGTTTGTTGAAGATTAAATGAAAAAAATCTCTACAATCATGGCTATATGATTCCTGTAAGGAATCATAACCTGTAAGCACATAATTTGAATACAGAGTTTTTTATTAGCTGGGAGATTCTCATATATAACATACTGGAGTTCAAATTTGTATCTAGTTAGAAATTTGAGACTATCATATATGTAAGGTTATTTCTATATATAAGTGCATACAATTAATGAATTACTAGCCCTCTGTGCTAGTGCAGATGATGGGTGCCTAAAAACTACAGTTGAGGTCTCTTAGCAAGCGTGTAACATTTTCTTGAGCAGTTACTAAATCATAAGGAGAATGCAGTCCTTATAGATCTGTCTTACATCGTGTTAATAATAGTTCCACATTTTCTCTCTTTTTTGACTGTGGAAGGGGGTTTTGGGGGGTTGGTTATGGTGCTGTAAAGGATGATAAAGCCAGTATGAAATTTAAGAAGTCAGTAGTTTCTTAAAATTAATGTTCTTAAACTACAAAATATAGCTACTCTCATATACCAAGAGAAAATCTGCATAAGCTAATTTCAGGTTCATAGTCACAGCTGAGTTGCTGAAACATTTTTTTTTTCTTATTTTGCTGGGTTAGAAGAAAATGGAAAAGTGGGGTTCATTTCTCTCAGCAAAGTGAAAAAATAAAAAATACATTTTGTGTTCAGTGGAAGCAATAAATTCAACCCTAAATGTTTTATTTCGGTTTAAATTTTAGGATGAAACAAGACCATTTTGTTTGACCCAAAATGAAACACTTTATTCTGGTTTTTTGGTATTAAATCTTCTCTACCTTGTTTTGTTACCCATTTTTTAAAAAAAATGGACACTTGTGAAATGAAAAATGCCATTTAAATTTAAAAAGTCAAAAAATGTGTTTCATAAAAGTGACCATGACACATTTCAACATTTCCTCCCATTTCAGATACAATTATATGCTGAATTTGTGAACTGTTTCATTGTTTTAAAACAGCATTTTTTGGCAAATATTCTGTTTGTCACCGTGCTTTTTCCTAGCTCCATTTACAATATACTGCAGTTAGGATTAGCTGCAATATAGGCATGATTCACATCTTATACACTTCAGTGTTTTGTTATATAGCAAGAAGAGATCCTTGTTAAAATAGGAAATATCACCCTGCCACCATCTAAAAATTTTAGACTTAATATGTCTTTCTTTCTGCTAATGTGCCCAAGTATACTGTTGACAATAAGGAGTCTTGCAGCCTGTAGGCACTGCAATAATATTTGATGATAATTATGATTATCAGTGGAAATCCGAACCATCTTATAAGGCAAATGTCACCTACAATATCAGTTACACTTCTGTGTCTAAGTTGCTTAGATCACTCATTTAGTGGTGATAGCATGCCAGCAGACGTGGCCCTGAAACCAAATCCCTGTGGAATAAGGAAGGGGCTTTGCCAAGGGTGTGAGGACTGGGCACTCTCCAGGGAATTCAGTGTTTAGAGAGACAAGGGACTGTTAAAGTAAGTGCAGCGTGATGTATCTCAACTAAACAAATTACAGGAACAAATGAAGCAACACGTTGAAAAGGAAATTCAGGAGCATTAAGGTTACTTGCAAAGCTTAAGTCTTTATGTAACTGCATATCTCCTATCTGAAACATATTGCAGGTCTTCCTATAATCAAAGGAAATGTGAATTAGTAGTTTCATTAGTAGGAACACTACCAGGAGATTGAGGGAAGTAATTATCCCCCTCTATTCAGCATCGGTGAGGCCACATCTGGAGTCCTGTGTCCGGTTCTAGGCTCCCCACTACAAAAGGGACATGGACAAGTTGAAGAAAGTCCAGTGGAGGGCAACAAAAGTGGTCAGAGAACTGGAGCACATGATTTCTGATGAGAGGCTGAGGGAAGTGGGCTTATTTAGTGTGCAGAAGAGAAGACTGAGAGAGGATTTAATAGCAGCCTTTAACTACTGGAAGGGTGGTTCGAAAGAGGATGGAGCTGGCCTGTTCTCAGTGGTGGCAGATGACAGAACAAGGAGCAAAGGTTTGAAGTTGCGGCAAGGGAAGTGTAGGTTGGATATAATGAAAAACCTTGACACTAAGAGGGTGGAAAAGCACCAAACAGGTTACCCAGAGAGGTTGCTGGATCTCCATCCTTGGAGGTTTTTAAAGCCTAGTTTGACAAAGCCGTCAAATGCAGCTCAGCATTTTCCCCTTTACTTGACAAAGCTGAGATGATCTAGTTGGGGCTGGTCCTGCTTTGAGCAGGGGGTTGGATTAGATGTGACCTCCTGAGGTCTCTTTCAACCCTCATTTTCTATGATTCTGTGATTCCATGAATTTGGATGTGACTAGACATACTCCGCTAAGGAAGGGCCATTCTGTTCTTCTGCTCGTGGGATCTCTTCCAGCAGTAAAATCCCCTTCCAAAAACTTTATGCAGTATTTATGGTGTCTGTGTGGGGAAAAGTTCTTCATGTACTTTCCCCAAATGAGCAGGGTAACACATCTAGTAGGCAGTGAACAGAGTTACTTTGCCAATTCTTCCTACATTCAAAGAAGTGGAATCTAGAGTCATGTAATTATTCCCCCAGTTTGCTCATTTACTCATACAGAACAGATCCTCTTTCACACAGAGGACATGGAAATGCTAGAAACCGGAGCTCAGGGGTACTTCGCATGATTAATATATACTGCTAATTTAACCGTTGCTTCTGCTGGGGAAGTATCTGCAAGCAGACTGTAGCTTTCTCAAATTTACTCAGTATGTGGATCTATTTAATGGCTATTTTCCCAAATTTCTAACTTTGTGGATTGGTTATAAATATTCAAAATCTGAGTTGTGTTGCTGAGTTACAACTAGTGAGATAAGTCCAATTATTTTTCTAGTCCCTGATTGACTAGATGCTTAGTCACTTCAGGAATGAATGCTTATATGTATGACATGAAAATATGGTTTCCACGAACACCCAATACCCACAACTCTGAAATTCACTTTGCACTGGCAGTAAAATTGAATTGCTTAAGTGTTTGCAAAAAACAACCGTAATTTGATGCTGATTCATTTATTTGTAAGGGCATCCCCTGGGTAAGGGTTGGGGCCTCAGGTTGCTGGAACAGACTGCTTCAAAAGCTTACAAACTGGGAGTCAGACAGGAGGTGATCAGTGGACAAATTAGACAAGCGGGTTGAAATGAAAGAGTATAAGGAACAGAGAGTAACAGAAAGCCAGGAAGCTTGGCTTCCTTGAAACCCAGAGTAAAAACAGTCCTTCTGGATGTAAGCAAACCTGTGCAAATTGCTGGCGGAATGTGCCATCTCTAGCAAAATGGCCTCTTTTGCTGCATATCTGTCTAAGTGCTGACCGAAGGCTTAGCTCTGCCTCCTGTGATCCAAGTTGCAGAAGGCCGTTTTGATACATTTTGGGGCTTTGCAGGAGAATGAGTGCCCTGGTAATATCCAGGCTCAAGTCTATCCCGTTAACTTTACATCCCTCATTGCAGACTCGGTGCAGCCAGCGATAGCCCTGCCATCTGTCGCAGTACAGTAGCAAATTAAGATGGAGTCGAGTCAGTAGCTCACGGCAGACCAGGGACCTGTGACTAGAGATGAAGAGGAACAAAACGCGTGGCACAGATGATGGCGAGGGTGGCTGTCAAGAGCTCTGACAAAGCTTGGTGCAGAGGGCTCATCCTGACCAGCTGGCCTGTGTATTGGCCTGTGCTCAGACAACAGATGCCTCTTGTCCAGGTCAGGGAAAGACAACAGGAGAGAAACAAAAATGCAAGAAGGAATAATACACAGAGGGAAATAAAGGGGAAAATGCTGAGCTGCATTCCTGGGTGGCTGTATTTCAGGTGTGCATGAAGCGCGCTGCTCAAGAGTGATAATATTTTAACAGGCACTTAGCTGTTTCTTCCCTACGGACAGCTGAAGGTAACAGGAGAGATTGTCCTTTCTGTCACTGCCAGAAAGCAAACCCTCTCCTTTCATTCGAGAGAAACCAGCAGGGAAAAGATATTTCACTGGGAGAACACAGCAAGAGGGGGATAGAGCCGGAGGAGTAGTGTGAAGCTGGGCTGAGAGCAGTGACGGGTGGGAGAGCATACTCCACAGTCAGGGGGGTTTCTGAGCGGGGGGTCTCTGCAGAGGAGTCAGGAGAACTGGTGAAGTGCCAGGCAGCTTGGAGGGTGGGAAAAAGCAAAGGAGGGAGCAATTAGCAGGCAGAGAGGGGATCTGAGTGCTCATTGGAGAGGCCTAAATGAGCTGAGAGCAGCCTAGGAGAGAGCCCTATGGCAGATGACATTTACAAACCTGCTCTCATGCTGTTGCACCCTACAGAAGCCTCTCCTACTCATGCTTGCTCCTGCATCTTTTTCTTACATATTATCTATCACTCCCATCTGCAGCACCTCCATCCCACTTCATCCTGCAGTGGGGAAGACTCTTTAAAAGAGTAAATGCACTTCCCCTAGTTTTCCCCCAACTCTTTCACCACCCCATCATGCCTACAACACGCTCCATCTTTCCTCACTAGCATTTTGGTGGATTCCAAAGTCCCTGGTGGTTTCCTATCTGATGGCAAGGATTCAGATCAGGGTTTACCTGGGTCTGATGGGTGTTAAATTTGAAAGGGGGATTTTCACCTGATACAATAAGCCCTTATTTCCCACCGAGAATTTACATGAATTGGTGGCTAACTCACACTTGCAACCATGAAAATGCCCTGACAACTGATGGCAGGTAGAGGAGACTACTAGAATAACTCATTAGCAACCTGCTTTGCCTATGACAGCCTCAGTAAATCCCAAACACCTCTGGGAGGAATGCACACTTCATTGCTCTTCATTCCATGCAATAAGAAAACTCTGAGGGCATAATGCAGCCATGCTCACCATAGCCTCACTGTCACTCCATCTCAGATGAGAAAGTTGCATGTGATACCCTCTACATAGTCCTCCCACCTGGAGTGGTGCAAGGTAGAAAACTGACCTACCTGCTTACCCCACATCTTTTATGAATCAGGTTGTGAATGCTTAAGTACAGAAGTCTGCTCCTCAACCCACAGCATTTGGCACCACCATGATATAGCCAAGTAGCAGAATTAAGGCTGGAGGGACCTCATCAGGACCCACCGCAGATGCTCTGTGTGATGAGTGGGGGAGCAAGAAATATGTGCACCCCCCAGAGCAGAGATCCCAGGCAGGTCACACAGCTCATCCAGAAGTCATTCAGAAATTTCTAACCAACACCTATCTGACCTCTGAAGAATTTCCAGTGATGGGGAGTCCACGACATCCCTACGTAGCTCGTTCTACTCTTTTGGCACCTGATTAGTTAGAAGGCTTTTTCTTCTGTCCAGCTTTAAGTCCTCCTTGTTGCAAATTGATCCAATTTCTTCAACCTTACCCCCAGTGGACATGAAGAATAATCAATCACTGTTCTCTTTATAATAAACTTTTGCATATTTGTTAACTGTTTTCAGTCCTCTTTTCTCTATACTAAAAAAATCCAGTTCTCTCCACCTTTTCTCATAGATGATGGTTTCTAAGCCTTTCATCAGTTTTGTTCCTCTCTCGTGGCCTCTCTCAAATTTGTCTACATTTCTTAACATGTGGTATCTAAAGCTGTACACAGTACTCCAGCTGAGGCCTTATCACTGCTGAGTAGAAAGGAGTAATAATCTCCTATGTCTCATATATGGCACTCTTTGGTAATGCATCTAGTTTAGCTCTTTTTGCAACAGGAATACATTGTTCCTGGCATTGAGTTCATGGGCCATTATAAATCCAAGATCCTTTTCTGCAGCCCTGCTGTATCATCAGATATTTCCCATTTTGTATTTATGCTTTTGAGTTCTCCTTCTGAAGTGTCTCACTTTGTACTTGCCTTTATTGAATCTCATCCTGGTGATTTCAGGGCATTTCTTCAGTTCATCCAGATGCTTTGGCATTCAGGTCCAGTCTTCAAGGGTGCTTGCCTAGTAAATAAATGTTGTAAGTGTGATTTCCATTTCAACATTGAAATCATTAAAGAGCTAATAACGTTACAACATTAACTATGACTTGGCCCAGGACAGATCTCTTCAGGCCTACACTTGAAATACCTTCCTAGCTTGACGGTGAACTACTGAGAACTACTCTATGATTTTTTTTGCCATGCGTTCACCCAGCTAATGATTATCCCATTAAGGTTTCTTGTAGATGTTAAAAAAAAAAAAAATTTACACTGAGCGTGCTCCCACACCAAGCCCAGTGCATGCCCAGACAAGGCATCATGTTAGTTGGACCTGGCTTGCCCAATGTCCAGATAGATCAGGCACTTCAGTGGGGTGGGTTTTTTTGTGGTCATTTTATCTAATAGCTGATTGAAAAAAGCCTCGCTCAAGCAACTGATCTATATAGATGCTGTAGAGTTGGGTTGAAGTAGCATGCTTCTTCTTCTAGTAAAGGTTTTTTTTTTTTGGTTTGTTTTTTAATGTCTGCAAGCAGCCGTGGACCCTATCATCTTAAATTGCCTATGAAGATGTCCTGAAACACTGTCAAAAGACTTACTGAAGGCAAGGTCTATAACATTTACTGCTTTACTGCTCCTCCCTTATGCACTGGGCTAGTCACCCTGACAGAGAAGGAAATTAGACAGGACTGACGTGATTTGTTTTGGATACACCCATGTTGGCTACTTTTCTTTCTTTCAGATCTCTTTATTGTCCTCTGGGTGCTTATATATTGCCTGTTGAGTAATTCAATATCTTAGGATCATAGGAAAGCCAGGCTGAAAGGAACCTCACAAAGTCATATAGTCCAGCCGCTTGCTCAAGGCAGGATCATCCCTAACTAAACCATCCCAGCCAAGTGTTTGTCCAACCTGCTCCCGAAAATTTCCAAGGATGGAGATGCCACCATTTCCCTGGGTAGCCTGTTCCAACGCTTGACCGCCCTCATAGTTAGAAAGTTTCCCCTAATCTCCAACCTAAATTTCTCCTGCTGCAGCTGGAGGCCATTGCTCCTGTCTCTTGCAAATGTGGAGAAAAGCCCGCCCCTCTCCGCTCTGTAACTCCCCTTCAGCTATTTGAAGGAGATCGATAAAAGCCGCTTCCATGTAGTGATCCCTGGTAATGTCTCTGACAGCCAAGAGCCCACGAACCGACAAAAATGCCAAAGCGCACAAAGATAAAGTTACGGACACCATTTTTGTCATATGAAAGAAAATTATTTGAAGACTATTATCAAATCCCCCTCAGTCTTCTCTTCTCCAAACTAAAGAACCCTAGCTCTTTCAGCCTTTCCTCATAAGTCTTGCCTCCCAGGGTCCTAAGCATTTTTGTTGCTCTGCAGCGAACTCTCTCCAAACTATCCACATCCTCCATGAAGTGTGGAGCCCAAAACTGGATATAGGACTCCAGGTAGCACCTCACCAGTGCTGAATAGAGTGGTTGAATCACTTCCCTTCAGTTGCAAGAGACAGTGCTGTTGGCTCATACCCAACTAATAGTCTACTGTAACCCCCAGGTCCTTTTCTGCAGTCCTGTCACCTAGAAAGTTATTCTGCAATCTGTATTTGGGCATGCAAACTGAGGTCTTTCTTGTATCAGTGTTAAGCTGATTCATCTACAATTCGCAGGGCCTTCCTTTATTTTCCTTTCTAAAGATAAGCACTATTTTGCCCCTTCCTGTTCCTCTGAGGGCTTCCCAGCCCTCCATGAGCTCTCAGAAGTAATCATTCGTTTTTCAGAGGTTGCTTCAGCTGCTTTCTTAAGTGTTCGACAGCGAACTTGATTGTGCTTTGCCAACCCGAATACATCTAACTTATCAAAAAATTCTTTAAATTGTTCTTATCCTATTCAGGCCCGTGCTTCTGTCTCCTATTAAAATGATCAGTTCACCATTTTTGTGAATACTGAAGAAAAGAAGCCATTGGATACCTTTGCTCCCTCTGTATCATTACTTAATTTCCTTCTCTATAATATAATGGACCAATAACTTCCTTTTTCCTTTCTTCATCTCAGGTGTTTATGGAACCTTTTCTCATTGTATTTTATGGTCTTTGATGACTGCAATTTGCTTTCTTCTTTAGTATCTTTTATGCCATCCCTTCACTCTTCCATGGTTTCTCTTCTTCTCAAGGAATAATGTAAGAACAGACCTAGTGAGAGCAATTGTTCTCTGGCATGTAGTGCCTGAGAGCTCAAGGAGGAATCTCAGCTTCTTACTCTACTACATTTTCTCTGAGGTCTTCCACTGCAGTTCTCTTAGCTGATGGCAAAAAGCACAGTCTAGATTTATGTGGCAAGTGCTGCAGTCTAATAGAGTGATTGTCCCATCCTCCCATTCCTTACATAGATGGCTGACACGAGGCATATTATCTTAAAGAGGATCTTGTGTCTACATTACTTATAGTATCTTACTCCACCTTTGAAAAAGACTGCAGTTTTTTAAAGGTAGAACAATTTTGCAGAGTAGAAAAAAAAAGAATAATTACTGGAGGTTGATACCACCAAATTCAATTGTGACTCAAGATACTGATTTATCATACTCAGTTGCTTTAGTGAAATACTGTAACCGGGATTTCTTTCAAGGTGCTTTTATAATATACAGATGATGGCAATAATTCTGTACTGAGCCATGCATTTAACACCCATAATCAATTCTTCCTTGTGACATCAGAAAGTCATCAAACATCAACAGCAGACCTGATACATTAGAAAACACCCAGATTCATTAGATACAGGAGCATGGCAGGAATTCCAGAATAAATTAGCTCTGTTAAAATGGTAATGAATAATATTTAGATAGCAGCTACCATCCAGAAGGATTCCACAAACATTTATTAACTGAAATTGAAAAGGATACATAAAGATTGTTTCCCTTGCAAATGAAATGTAGCTGTCCTGGGGGGAGACATAGCTGTTGTATAACAATCCACAGCAACTCCACACAAAAAAATTCAGTTCCCAGCACTGCCACTGATCTGTGAGAGTGAAGCAAATCACCTTACATTTTTGTGACTGTTTCCCCATTTACATACAAATTTCCTGATCCTGCTAGCCAGTCGGGTTACTTGACTGAGTAAAGGTTGCTCCTATCAGTAGAGTTTGCAAGCTCCCTCCCTATATGAAGATACTGCATTCATCATTATGGGATAGGGCAGGGATGGGCAATTATTTTGGGCGGAGGGCCGCTTACTGAGTATTGGCAAGCTGTTCAGGGCTACATGACAGGCAGCCAGGGGCAGATAAATATTAATTTTCTAAATGTTTTAGGGTCTCCACGGGCCAGATAGAATGGCCCAGTGGGGCGCATCTGGGCCCTGGGCCGCATTTTGCCCACCCCTGGCATAGGGTCATGCCTTTGGGGCACAGATTTAACATTTAAATGATTAAGAACATTATTATTTCTATTCATAGGTGCAGAGATGTAAAGTGATGTGATGGGAGTCTGCCTTGGAGCCAGCATTAGAGCTCAAGCATCACGTGACCTCCAGGGACACTAGAACAGACTGCCTCTCAGGCCATCAGTATAGGCACCTTTGTGGCAAGAGGTCTTATTGCTGCTTGGAGTAACTTGTTATCATCACTGGAAACGGAGAGCAGTAAGTCTCATACTTGCAAAACAATTAGGCAAAGGTAAGAGTCCTCCTAAGCCTAGAAGGCTCTTTGGGCTAGTGCAGGTAATAGGTGCCCATTTCTGAAGTAGGTAGCATCTAGCCAACTTTGACCTGCTAACCTGAATGACCCATTTACAGCTGAGTGGCCACTTTTGGCACAAATCTGGATCAAGGTTTGAATTCATGCCTCTGAAACTGTAGTGTGGCTCCTGTAGTGTGGTGTTGATCCCTACATGGTCAGATGGGTCGCCAGTTGGCTGGAGGGCCGCACCCAGAGCCTGTTGGTGGATGGGTCTTTTTCGACCTGGAGGGATGTGTGCAGTGGGGTTCTGCAGGGCTCGGTCCTCGGGCCTGCACTGTTCAACATCTTCATCAGCGACTTGGACGAGAGGGTGAATAGTACCTTGTTCAAGTTCACAGATGACACTAAGATTTGGAGAGAAGTGGGCACACTAGAAGGGAGGTACAGGCTACAACTAGATCTGGACAGGTTACAGGGGTGGGCGGATGAGAATAGGATGGGTTACAATACTGACATGCAAGGTGCTGCACCTGGGGAGGAAAAACCAGCAGCATACCTACAGGCTGGGGAACTCCCTTCTCATCAGTGCAGAGGCAGAAAAGGATCTTGGAGTCACTATTGATTCCAAGATGAACATGGGCTGCCAATGTGGGGACGCGGTCAGGAAGGCTAACCACACCTTGTCATGCATCCATAGATGCATCACAAGCAGGTCCAAGATGGTGATCCTCCCTATCTATATGACATTGGTCAGGCCAAAGTTGGAGTACTGTGTCCAGTTCTGGGCACTGCACTTCAGGAGGGATGTGGACAACGTGGAGAGGGTCCAGAGGAGGGCCACCCGCATGATCAGGGGGCAGCAGGGCAGGTCGTACGAGGAGAGGCTGTGGGACCTGAATCTGTTCAGCCTCCACAAGAGGAGGCTGAGAGGGGGTCTGGTGGCCATCTGTAAACTGGCCAAGGGGGACCAGCAGGCAATGGGAGAGTCCCTGTTCCCCCAAACACTACCAGGGGTAACAAGGAACAACGGCCATAAGCTGACAGAGAGCAGATTCAGGCTGGATATCTGAAGGCACTACTTCACTGTCAGTGTGGCTAGGATCTGGAACCAACTTCCAAGGAAAATGGTCCTCACTCCTACCCTGGGGGTCTTTAAGGGGTAGGTAGATAGACACCTTGCTGGGGTCATTTGACCCCAGCATTCATTCCTGCCCATGGCAGGGGGTTGGACTTGATGATCCGCTCAGGTCCCTTCTGACCCTACCAACTATGAAACTATGAAACAATAATTGCTCTGTCATCATGTCACTGCAACTCAGTGACCTCTCACAAATAAAAGCCATGGGTTGAATGACTAATTATCTACCATTATAGGGGACTTGGAATCACTCATGAGTTTTGAGAGGTGAGTTTATTGAATTGACAGCAATCCCCTTATATTTTCTGGGATTTCCTTTCAAGGACAAGACTTGGTATTTCTATGCCTCCCAAATCCAGGCCTCAAAGGCAGGGTCTGTTTTCAAAACAGTGATCATTCTCAACCAAGAGTTCAAGAGGAGGATGCCATTGGATTTGACCTTTCCCATTCCTTCCTTGCCGATGATTTGGACCCACAGATAAGACAATCATGGAAGATGGTCATCCTTGACTACAAGGGATTGCTGCTGCTGCTGCTGAATTATCAGCCTCTTTAGAGAACATTTTATCTGTAGATCTCATGGGGATATAATTTACATTTTACACCTAGGGAAACTAGGACACAAATAAGTGGTGGAGGGACTTTCCCAAAATTTTGAAAGGGGTCAGGGGTAGAGACAGGACTAGAAGCAGGTGTTCTGAGTGGTGGGTGCTTGTTGCTCTGACCACTAGAGAATGCTGCCTCTTCCATCTGCCCCGTCATAAGTAGATGGTTCAGGAATCCTTCAAAGAAAAAGGACTCAGGTCTGACCTAGGTACCAAAGTTTTGCAAGTGCAACATCATTAGCTAAGAATGTGAAATGTTCACAGCTTCTAACCACTGCAAGTCTACCAGCAAAACCCCCAGTCTGGACATAGAGCTGCTGCCAGAAGAGGGCTTCTGCCAGCTTAATACTTTTCAGGTTGGTGGTGCAATATGCCAGCAAAAAAACCCTTCTGCCAACATGCACCAGGTTTCCACTGGAGGGCTCTGCTGCTATAACTATGCTGCCATCTCGAAAGTGGCAGCGGTTCCATAATGTAGGCATGTCCTTACAGTTACCAACATCCTTGAGTTATTTTCATTTCTGAGGCAGACATATTTTGGGGAAGAGGGGAGGGCATGGGGAGTATCCTCATACAATCAAGGTCTCTTTAAGGACACATGGTTAATTAAAATGTTAACCATACAAACATTTGAGCCAGAAAAAGACTGCTGGCCCTTAGATGCATGGAAGATCATACACATGGGAGGATATTAGCAGTTATTGATGCCATCTGGGCTTTTTTCCTATTCTGCCGGTCTAACAGATTCTACATTTTAATGCGGCCATGTTGGAGGGAATTGACAGTGAGCAGTAACAGCCTTCTAAGCACAGGACAGTTACACAGTTAACGACGTGGAAAATGCACGAGAGAAATGAGGTTGGTGCTTTGGCAACTCAGTTCATAAACAAAGGTAACAGCAACAACTGAACAACGTGTCCTTCCCTTTCAAGAGTGAAGGTTTTCAATCTAGGAAAAGAAATGAACATCTACACGAGCAGCAACCGTGCCCTGATCCAGATGCTGAAGCATATTTAAGGAAGGGGAAGTTATCCGGGCTCACAGCTATTCACAGCTGACTACAGAAGCAGTGAAGATATACAGGGAAAACGTTAATGATTCAGTTGTCACAAGTAAGTACAGCAAAAGCATCAGGGAAAAATGTGGCTGCATCATTTGTGCAATCAAATGGTTACCTTCTCATACAGTTCCCTGCTTTGTATTTGCAGGTATGGTATATTGAGCACACAAAAGGCATGCATACATTTTTGTGTGTGTGTCTGTGCCCATCACACCTGCATTTTATGTTAGATCCTAACTGCAAGATTAGCACTAGTGCTGGGCAGGAAATGAAAATCCTGTTCCATTTTGAAATTTTAAGTTTGAAAATTTTTTCCCATTCAGATCTGAGATTTTTTAAGTTTTTTCCCCCAAACCAGATTTTTTAGCACAACCCGAGAGTTTCAGTTTTTAACACAACCAGAGAGAAGGCTTTCCTCTGGAGTAGTTCAAAGCAGTGGTTATACACACATGTGGCATAGGGAAGGCTCAGGTTTAAGTTCTGGTTGTGGCTGATTTAGGGCAAGCTCTGCCACATCCCAGGTTACTGTCCTGATCATGGAGTTATTCTACAGTGGGTCTCTCATTCTCTCCCATATGAGCTATTCCACATTGTAAAAGTGATCACATATTCCTGGAACTAGGAACTTGAATCTGAATCTCTTGTATTGGAAGTGAGCATCATGTACAGATCTTCAGATCTTTCTTGCTGTCTGGTTTGGCCAGAAATTCCATTGTCGGACCTCAGAAATCTTCTCTGATGAAAATTGCATTGAAACTGGGTAAAAATTCCAGGACGAAATTTAAATGTTGATGAATCAACATTTTTTTAAAGCAAAAACATTGTCAGAAAATTCTCAGCCAGAAAATTTCTATTTAACCTCCTAATTATACATGTCGAACATATATACTGAGTCAGAAGATGATGGAATGGGACTTGGGAGTCATAGACTTCTTGCCATGGGTACCCTGAATGATCACTTCATCCTTCAGTGCATGAGTTCCCATCCGTTAAACCTGTTTTCACACGGGTTTCGGAGGTTCTTGGGTCCTACAGTGCTAGTGGTAGAATCCATATCAGGATATGTCAGTTCATTCTTTGGTATTCCAGCCAGTGGTCTCAAAGTGCTAAAGGGTCATCTCACTATGGTATAGTCTAAAGATGCTTAAGGCTTTTGCTTGTGCATCAGTTTTAAATTTGTCATACCACAGACATCTTTGATATGCATTTTTGCATTTTCTTAACCTTCCAAAGCTGATTCGAAGGTCTGGGTGTCTCTGCCCAGGGGAAGTCTAGGCACTGAATGGAGCAAGTACTGATATGAAATAGCTTGCACAAAATGCTCTCTCTCCTTTGGACCGCTCAAAAGATTTTGTGTGCTTTGACAGTTGTGATGCTTCAGTTACTCTTGTTCATCTTACCTAAAGTTAACTGTATTGTATCCAAAAAAATCTTTTTTATTATTTTCTCAATCTTCTAGCACATTTTTCTTCCTAAAAATATAGCAGCAGCAGGAAAAAAAAATAAACACCTGCTGTTCCTGTTCTGGGGATAGAGAAAATGAGTCATTAGTCCACTGCCAGTTTCAAGTCCACTTATAAGACCATGAGTGCTAACCACCCATTTACTACCCTATCATTTTTCAGCAGAATGTCTAGCTATAGGCAGGCTGCTGGTGAGATCTGCAAAAAAAAAGATTTCACTTACTTTTTGCTGCTGTTGGGATAGGATCGGGGGGTTGGAGCTGGACAGAAACGATTAAGAGGCTAACTTGTTTTCCAGAATGGAAATACTAGATATGTTCAGTAGGGGTGTGTGCAATGGGCCATATTCGATTTGGATTCAGATTAGGCCTGAATCAGGGACAGTGAGTCAATTCGTTGATTCGGATCACTGTCCCCAACTTGATTAGGCCAAATCCAAATCTGAAGCTTCGATGCTGATTTGGAGAATCAGCGATTCGGCCATAGACACAGCTTTAAGTGTTTTTTCTACATACCTTGAGGTACCAGAGCAGCTCGTGATCGCTGCGATGCTGGGGCAGATGGAGCGTCCCACAGGACAGTGGTGGGGCCCTCCATGTCCTTGGCGGCAAATCTGGAAGTGGACCAGAAATACTTCCAGTCCACTTCTGGGTCTGCTGGGGAGGACGTGGGGGACCCCCTGCAGCCTCCCAGCTCGGCGATTGGCTGCAGGGGAACCCCGAGTGCCCCCCAGACACAGGAAGCACCAGTCACAGAGCCGGGGAGGGTGCGGGGGGTGGCCCCCCAGTGTGCTCCGTGGCGGACCAGGAAGTGGGCCAGAACTGCTTCCAGTCCACTTCTAGGTCTGCTGCTGAGCATGCTGAGGACCACCCCCACACACATGCTCCTGTGTGATGCCCTATCTGCCCCACCATCGCAGCATTGATACCTGGTACTTTAAGGTATGTAGAAAAAACATTTAAAGCTGTGTCTAAGTCTGGATCTCTGAATCTTTCCAAATCTCTCTGAATCGATTCAGAGAGTTCCAATTCGATTCGAACAGATTAAAGGGTCTCCTGATTCAATTTGGATTTGGAAATTCAGCCACTGAATGGGGCCAGATCAAATCGGGGACCGAAGCTTCGTACAGCCACAGTGTTCAGGGAGATGAATGCAGCCCCACTGGGCTAGGCTTCCAGTTGCACCCAACAGACATGCTGCACGTATATATGCATGCTAAAAAGTCATTTGCAATATCTTGCTGCTGGGCCAGATCTGTGCTGACCTTAACATAGTGCAGAGCAGCCTTGGGGCTGCTCCAGTGTCCTTGATGGATGTGGTTCTCAGGTGCCGACATATTTACTGGGAAGTATTTAGAACAGAAGAGCTCTGAACTTGCTCCTTTCCTTCCCTTCTGGTCCCAAATGCTCGGAAGTGTAGAAGTTGTGGGGAATAAGATAACTCACACCTGACAAGATAGCCTACAGTTTTTCTTATGCTAAGGGCTCTGATATGACTGGCAAGTCCTTGACATCCATCCACAAAGTCTTCTCTGAGACCTCTCTGTGCTGGCAGCTTTTTACCAGGACATTCAGGACTTGGAAATTTGTTCCAGACACTAGATCTGTAGCAAGACCACATTAAGAGTGGCGTATTAGAAACAACAGATTTCTAGGGTGCAAGAGGTTCTTCCAGACAGCTGTGAATGTGGGAACGTGGCTGCCACAGTTCACCAATACCCTGACACTTGCCCATTTTGGGGCAAGAAGGAAACAGAACACGACCATATTTGGGCTCTTTCAAAAAGCTGCCTTTTCCCAAACACTTATTTTCCTTATTCCTTATTTGTACACTGTATCCATGCCCCCACTGTATCACTATATCCTTGTCAGCCACCTTGTGATACTAGCTGAGACGGCCAGTCATCAGGCCAGTGAAGGAAGCTTGATGGTGGAGGGGAGAGGTTCCCTCTGATGGTGGGAGTCACTTCTTCTCCCTCCTTCTCTTCCACACATTTAAGCAGATTTTCTTTGTCTGGCATCCACTGATCCCTTCAGCTCTTTCACAGAGCAGTGGGTGAGGTTCAGTGCTCGCTGTTCAGCACCCCCAGCCAGTGCTTTCATTCAGACCCTTTGACTGTACCTGCATTTGTTTTTCATTTATTGTCACAATATATCAGCTCTGCCATGACTCTGTGGACATGGCTTTGGTTGAAGGAATAAGTCTTTAGCTTTTGGCAGTAGGCCCATGTTTCCAGGCTTCAAATAGGCCTGACACCTTTCACCAGCATTAATGTTGGAAGCAGACAGGCTTTTTGATAACTTCCCCCCTGCTCCCAACTCATGGGAATTACAATCTCCAATTGACAGGAGATGTTAGAAAGCCCTTCATGAGCTCAGACAGGGAAGGTTATAATGGGAGTGAATAATGAAATGATTATATGTAGGTCTTCATGCTTGTTAGAGAAGTTAGGCCTATTTTGTTCTATTTTGGGTCTTATCCTGCTCTCATCAACACAGTACCTGAGCTCTTTCCAGGAGCGCAGTAATTGATGTGACTTGCATTTGTCACATTGAGTCTTTCTTCTTTTTCTCCGCTGTAGGAAAATTGTGAGGGTTTTTTAAACTTATTTTTATTATTTGTTTATGTCGGCTGCGCTATGAATGATGGTTACTAGAGTCAGGGCAAAGATGTGCACCCTGATCTCACAACAGAAAGAGGCGGTGTCAGGTAGTTCCTACCTCTTGTGGGACTTTGTTTCATGCTCTGGGACTGGCCCCGATGAAGTTTTTTCTCCTGTGCAAATAGACATTACTCTTGTTGCAGACGGATCCATTATACCTCAGGGGTTGTTCCCTGCACTCCTCATCCTGCAACTTTTGGTGGTCTTTGAGGCATCCTGGGCTTAGGCCATGAAGTGTCTTGAAGAGATGTACTAAACTTAACTTGATATTCGATGTGGGGCTGGTGCAAAGAGGGCAGGTTTTATACAGTACCCTATTTTGCTGAGGAGATGCATTGTGGCATTGTTCTACTTGGAGTTTCTTGAGGTCAGATAGCTTTGTGCCCAGGCACACTGCATAGTATATAGTCCAGAAAGGAAGTGCAAGGAGTTTCTTAGATGTTAACAGAATGGTATTCAGTTGTTGCTATGACTCAGGCTGCAATGTTTCACCCAGACACCTTATATCAAGTCCAAAGACTTGAGTCCAGTCAAATATTAAGTCCTGTGCCACAGAGATCAGTGAAGATCAGAGTGCCACTGATGCCTGAGACTGCTGCAGTGACAGGAGATTGATTAAATGCGATATGCCTAGAAGATGCCATCAGGTGAACCATGGGCTGTGCTGTAGAGAAAGGAAAAATTCTCCTTCCTAGAAATCCTTGCCCATCTGACCTGGAGGGAAGTTCTGTCCTGGCTGTTAGCATGACCCTGAGCATGTCAACAAGGTGGACCAGCCAGACACCTGAGATTTTGGGTACTGTGGTTCAGAGCACAGAACCACCTGTCTCAGTCTCTCATCTCCAGTAGAACGAAGGCCTGGTCCCTGTCCACCACGGGGCCTGGGTATGTCCAGTTTAGGGAAGGGTTAAAGTCAGTCCATCATTTTCTGTTGAAAGCCCTGTGTCATTTTGACCCAGAGAGAAGGGCACAACTGTAAAGTTACATTTACTGGTGGCACCAACTGGGGGAAAGGAAGTGAACACACTAATTTTCACTTCATCATTTCACAGTATCGTGTCATTACATTGTGAAGCCTAATGTAATGATGTGTCAGCACCAAAGTGACACACTGCCACCATCTTTCCAAAACTTTAGAGAGATGCACGGCACACCTGTTTTCAGATGAGAAAAGCTGTAATTAGTGCCGAGAGCTTGTTTCCGCAACTGAAAGGATGATGCAGACCAGTACTTGCTCACCACAGTAAATGTCTGCATCATTTGCAAAGCACCGAGTTGTTCATGCTTAAGATGCTTTTCATCTTACTGTGTTGGCAGCTTGACTACAATTACAATTAAAAAAAGCTTTGCATGTTTATAGCCTCTTCCCCACAATGCTTTCAAAGTACTTTACGAATTGCAATTAATAGAGCCACACAGAGCTCTTGTACAGGGCATGGAAGTCCATTTTGCAGATGGACTAAGAAGGGTTTGTAACGTGTTCGGGGATGCCAGAATCCCTAACAACCCAGTATACGATTTTGTAATGTATAAAAAGGTACAGATGGAAGAAATTATGTATACTCCAGCTACACAACATAAGTCAACCCTAGATTAAATCAGTCCCTCTCTGCCATCTGTTTCTGCCAGGGATCACTAAAATGCACCATCAAATGGATTCTCAATCACCTTTAAAACAATCACTTTTTACCCACCTCATCTGCTCATGAATCATTTTGGTTTGGTTTCTATGACAATGTGCACAGCAGAACCCATGTGGCTATGGCAGTATGAGCTGAATTTTATTCTTTTTCAGTTTTGGGGGGCAACTGTCAAGGTCCACATTCAGATCCTGAATATACAACCCTTGCTGACACTGGGCAAAAATTCCTCACGTAAGCATATCCACTGAGTAACATTTAGTGAGGGCACAAGGAATTTTACCAGGGTTGATAGGACTGTCAGCTAAGAATCAGGGGCAACCATCATCACCAGGCAGTTAAGGTACTTAGATCATCCTTCTATGAAAGTGTCTATGGGTATGTCTACAACGTGGTTCAATAAACTCTGGTGCAAATTGTCTGGGGCTGCTTCAGCCAAGTTCAATGTGCTGCAGAGGGGCTGGCTGGGGCACAGGGATGCTCCAGCGTGGGGCTTGCCAACAGGCAACCCCTGCACTGAAGCACATCCATGCTCCAGCCAGCCACATCAGCATCTATGCATGCGGCGCTGCAAAATAAAAACCTCCACAGCAGGATAGCACTTGTATTTACAAGGACAACCCTGCTGTGCAGTTTATTATTTCCTGCAGCCTAATAGGGCTGCACGTGTAGATGTTAAGATGTTTTCTTCAGAGCTAATTAGGTAACTGTGTAGGTGTGTCTAACGCCACACAGGGAATTTTCATGGGAAGTACAGAAGACACAGTGAAAAATACAAGTTAGTACAAGGTTCCCCATTTTGACAATATTCACTAGGATGTATTGACTATGTGCGCCCCTTGGGACTACTGCATCTGGCACCACAGCTAGGGGAGAAGGTGAGACGCCAACAGTGGCAAAATAACAGGTTAGGGACTACTGAGAAAAGCTGGATGTGTACAAGTCCACGGATGGGATGCACCTGAGAGTGCTGAGGGAGTTGGCCAATGTGATTGCAGGGTCACTGGTCATCATTGAAAACTCGTGGCCATCAGAAGAGGTTCCAGATGATGGGAAAAGGGCAAATATAGTGCCCATCTTTAAGAAAGGGAAGAAGGAGGATCTGGGGCACCTCATACCCTGGAAAAATCATGCAGCAGGTCCTCAAGGAATCCATTTCTAAGCACTTGGAAAAGGAGATTAGGAACAGTCGGCATGGATTCATCAAGAGCAAGTCATGCCTGCCCAACCTGATTGCCTGCTATGATGAGGTGACTGGCTCTGTGGACATGGGGAGACCAGTGGATGTGATATATCTTGACTTTAGCAAGGCTTTTGATACGGTCTCCTACAACATTCTCACAAGCAAGCTAAGGACATATGGATTGGATTTATTGATCAAGGTGGATAGAAAATTGGCTGCATTGGTTGGGCTCAAAGGGTAGCAATCAATGGCTCGATAACTAGTTGGCAGCCAGTATCAAGCAGAGTGCTCCAGGGATTGGTCCTGGGGCTGGTTTTGTTCAATATCTACAGTGACATGGAAGATGTGATGAAGTGCACCCTCAGCAAGTTTGCAGATGACACTAAGCTGGGTGGGGGAGTAGTAGATACTCTGGAGGGTAGAGGTAGGATTCAGAGAGACCTAGAGAAATTGGAGGATTGGACTAAAAGAAATATCATAAGGTTTAATAAGGACAAGTGCAAAGCCCTTCACTTAGGACAGAAGAATCCCATGCACCACTACAGGCTGGGAACCAACTGGCTAAATAGAAGCTCTGCGGTATAGGAACTTGGGGTTACAGTGGACAAAAAGATGAATATGAGGCAACAGTGTGCCCTTGTTACCAAGAAAGCTAACAGCATACTGAGCTGAATTAGTAAGACCGTTGCCAGCAGATCGAGGGAACTAATTATTCCCCTCTATTCTGCACTGGTGAGGCCACATCTAGAGTACTGTGTCTGGTTTTCCCCACTATAGAAAGGATGTGGAAAAATTGGAGAGAGTCCAGTGGATGGCAACAAAAATGGTTAGAGGGCTGGGACACATGACTTCTGAGGAGAGGCTGAGGGAACTGAGCTTATTTAGTCTGGAGAAGAGAAGACTGAGGAGGGATTTAATAGTAGCCTTCAACTCCCCGAATGATGGTTTCAAAGTGGATGGAGCTGGACTGTTGTCAGTGGTGGTGGCAGATAAGAGAATAAAGAGCAATGGTCTCAAGTTGCAGGAAGAGAAGTTTATGCTGGATATTAGGAAAAACTGTCTCAACAGGGGGTAGTAAAACACTGGAACAGGTTACCCAGAGAGGTGGTGGCACCTCCATCCTTGGAGGTTTTTCAGACTCAGCTACACAAAGTCTTGGGTAGGATGATCTAGTTGGGGGTGGTCTTGCTTTGAGGAGGGGGTTAGACCAGATGACTTCCTCAGGTCCCTTCCAACCCTAATTTTCTATGATTCTGTGATTAGACTCTTGATCTGGATCCCATTAATGCATCATGAATAAAAATGGTACCAATCCTGCAAATACTTCCATCCTTGATTTTTTTTTATTCAGATGAAGTCTTATCAAGTTCATCTACAGGAAGCCATTTTAGGTTCAGGCCCTCAACCTGTATATAAAAGTTAAATATATTTATTATTATTTAGAGGATATGAGTGATGGTATACTTTCCAAGCAAGTCCAAGGACATATCATATTAAGCAATGTCCCTGAACATAGTAAGAGATGGTCTAGGGACCAATTACTGAATCCCATTCTCCTGAGCCCCACTCCAGTGACCTACCCATAAAAACATCTTTCTGCCTCCTCAGCCCTTTTCCACATCAGCTTGTGTTGCTATGCTATAGGTAGGACAGATCTGTTCTATGTAACTAAAGGATTTTCCTCTCTACAGTCCCACAAGGGCTCTTATTTTTGTCCTTTATCAATAGATGCTTGAAAAGTTTCTATTTTCAGCTTTGCACAGATGACAGGCAAGCAGAAATAGACATTGGAATGGGAGGGAAATCCTCTGATTATATATTAGGGCCATGCTGAGCTTTATAAATACATCTCTCCTGGAGAAGTTTTAAGGCAAAAACTCTGGGGGTCATTCAGGAAGTAGTGAAATGGCCTCCTTGCAGAATCAACCACTAAAGAGTAATGAGGAAAGAAGAGCCTGAAGGTCTGAAATCTACTCAACTCCATCTCTCCTCTTTTTGATAGGGGGAAATAAAAGGTGGCGTTTTATGAGACCTTGAGCAAATCTTTTCCCTGAGACAAGCCCATGCAGAGCCTAACTTCTTCATAAGCATCCCAGTGAGGACTGGTTGAAAAATAAGGAAAGTTTCAGTCTCAGTTCCCTTGGCAATTCAGGCTAAAGCTAGAAATCCCAATGCCGGTTGCGCTAGGGTGCTGCTGCCACTGGCCTTCTTGATGCCTTTGCCAAGGTCATACAGAAAATGAGTGGCAGAACAAAATTGGAAGCAAAGGTTCTTGACTCTCAGCTCATCAGTCTAATCACAAAGCTTCAATCTTGAAGTTTCTGCATCAGCCTCATGTTCCCAGTTTAACCAAACAAGCACTGCCAGCCTGCTGAAAATGGGCCATTTTGAAATTGTAGAAGAGTTTAAACAAACCACAAGAGTTTTTATGATCAGAATAGATATTTTCCTTATTATTTCAAGATCAAGGATGACTATAGTGGAGCCAGATGATCCTTAGTAAATCAGCTATTGGAAACAAAATCCTTTGCTGAAATATGGTTTTGGTTTCTCGGCCTCCCTGCGTAAGAATGTAATACATACTAATCAAAGCATCCTTTTGTCTTTGAAAAGCAACGTATAGTTCGAGTGTAAGCCGCTATTATTCTGACATTTAAATGAGATGGAAGTTTAATTGATAAATAAAAAGTTGACATGTACTTTTATTTCACTGTTCAAAGGGACACAATAAATCTGCAAAAGCTGTAAAAAGGCAACGCAGATGTTAAGAAGCTAAGAAATGAAAGGAACATGAAATGAGAAGCAATCGTTTATGGTGTGAATTTTGTTGCCTGTAGAATGAACCATTAAATGGATGATGACGACAGTGGCGTTCCACACAAAGATGTGTGTGGTTTTGCTTTCCAGTGCTTTGCAGATCATGTGCCCTGAAAAATGCAATGAACATTTTGCAAAGCAAACTGTAATGTGAGTTTCCATTCACAGTATAATGAGCACACGAGTAAGTGAAAAGGAACACCTTTTAGAAATATTTGAACCTGGGGAGCCTGTCATGAAATGCTACTGACATCAGCAACACTGGGTTCATCTACACATGCAATTAATGAGAAACAATAAACTCTGGAGCAGCTTGAGCTGGAACAAACTACTCCCAGGTGCAGTATCTACATGTACGCCCAGAACAGCTGCAATGTGAGCCAGGATGGAGCAGGCCTGGGCTGGCAGGGAGAATGGGAAGTCAGCCGTGGGCTCCAAGTGGCAGTATTGGGCGGCAGAGGGGCTGGCTGGGGCATAAGAGTGCTGAAAGTGCAAACCTGTGTGGCTAGGCATCAGGCAGAAGTTTGGCCTCTGGCTGGCTGGGATTACCAGGCGCAATTTATACCTGTGGATAGCAATTACACGTGTGTTTAACTGCAGTAAATTACCCTGGTGTAAAATAGCACTGTCCCCCACAGTACTGTCTTACTGTGGTGTTAGTTTACTGCAGCCTAACACCGTTGCATGTGTAGACAGTGATGCTTTACTCTGCAGCTAATTAGTGTACTCTGCCACTAAGCACATGTGTAGACATGACCAGTGATATGGAAATGATACCCTGTTTTACATCTCCTTCTCCCCAAGGCTAAATAATGCTCTCTCCCTGCAGGTCCACCTTGGATGAGGACCCAAGTAAGGGAGAATCCAGTATTTCATCCCAAAGTGTGGAGGGAATTCAGATACATGGAATTCAATCCCTTGACAAGAATTGGCCAAGGCACTACAGTTATTATCCCAACCCCACAAAGGTAGTAACCCTGGTAACTCCAGGGGTATGTTACTAATCTGATTGGTCATTGGTCCCAGCTATTTCCTGTGGACTGAGTTATATATTCTTAAATCAGAGATGTGCTCCAGCATGGGTGCTTGGTCAGCAACAGCAGGGAAGACACAGGGGTGTGCTCCTTCCTATTAGAGGAAGGGACAACTTGCTATTTTTGCAGCACACCCAGGATAGCAGCAGCCATCTTGGCAGCCAGAAGAAAGGGATGCATGGTGAGAAAGGCCTGAAGAACATTTCTGATTGAGGGTGAGGCTCATAGATTTGCCTGTTAGAGATGCACTTTGAGGCGGTATAGGCATTTCTCATTTTCCTCTTCAGGGAGACTGCACTTGGCACAGGCTCCTAGGAATCACAGCTAAATGGGCTGAGTTAGGACAGAACTTTGCTTGCAGAGGGATGGGACGGCAGCAGGACCTCTGGGAGGGATTCTCCATCAGGCAGCACAGGTTTTCCTCCTGCTCCCTTGTGCAGGGGTAGCGTGTTAGAATGACTGACTAGTTTTGCAAGTCAATGCCAAAATGGAGGGGGAGGTATTGACTTCGTCTCCTTTCTTTTTGGGGTGTAATGTCCTCTTGGGAAAGTTAGTGTGGAGAAATCCCTGAATTCCTCCTCTCCTAAGATGGCAGATATTTTGCCTGGCTTTTCTCAGGGCATGTGCAGAAGGGCTCCTTGTTCTTCCTCCTTGCTGATGCAACCTGGGGCTATTAGTTAAACACTAAGGAATAATTAAAGGAAAAGAACTCAAAGTTTCTGTAACATTTTTAATAGATGATAGTTCCATTAGGTAGTTTGGTTTGTGTCAGTTCATTTGTGGTGAAATTTACCCTGTATGGGAGCCCAGCACAAGACATACATCTCACTTAAACCCCATAGGGTCCTGACTCCCACTCTTGGAGAACACTTGACTACAGGAAAGCAGTAGGTCTGCGCAAAGTGGCTAGTATATGCTACCGGTTCAGATTCGGCTGATTCGAATCACAGTCCCGAATCGATTTGACCAAATCTGATTCGGAGATTCGGCCACTGCCAAATCGGCTGAATCTCCAAATTGGTCCCATCACCTGCCCATTCTCCCAGCCCCATGAATGGCTGCCCCACCTGGCCCCAGCTCCCGGCTCTTTAAAAAAAAAAGCCTGGTATTCACGGGCTGCTGCCAGGCAGGGGGGGAGGGGGTGATCCCCGCTGCCCCCCACTGGCCTATGGTGTTTGGGGGGCTCTGTCATGGGTCCCCATCCCCTGCTTACTCTCACAGCCCCAGCTCCAGGCTCTTTAAAAAATAAAAGGCCCCACTCACTGGCTCCTGCCAGGTGGGGGGGGGGCAATCCCTGCTGCACACTGCTGCCCCACACCATGTGGGGGGCTCTGCCATGAGACCCCCCAACCCCCGTCCACTCTCCCAGGCCCCCCATGGCTGCTCTGCCTGCCCCAGAACCTGGTGCTTTGAAAACAAAAAAGCCCACCCCACATGGTCCCCGCTCCCCTCCTCTTGCCCCCCCTCCCCCACCCCGTACTTACCAGCACGGAGCCCGGGTCCAGCTCCCTGCAGCAGCAGGTGGGGACCGCCTGAATCTCTGAAGCTCTCTGAATCTTTTGCAAATCGAATTGGAGAGCTTTGTATCAGTTTGGACCTTTTAACTGGTCCCCTGATTCCATTCGGATTCAGAGATTTGGCCGCCAAATCGGGCCAAATCTCGTCCAGATCAAATCACCACCCAAAACTTCACGCAGCCCTAGAAAGCAGAGCTATCCTGCAACAACAGAAGGCCTCCTACCTGTGTTTTCCCTCTGCTCAGACTTCAGATAGAAGACGCAGCTGAATGAAGGAATCGTGGGTGGCGGCCACCGCTTCAAAATGAAGAGAAAGAAAAGAAAAAATTCCAACCTCATCCATGTTTTGAAAATAAACTGGATGTGCAGGTATTTAATATCTGAAAAGCCCTTGAGAAAGGTGACCTAGAGAAAGGGGCATTGGCATGCCGTGGGATGAAATCCTGCCTGATTATAGGTTGTTAGGAATTAATTAATTAAATGAGATGGGTGCAGTATTAAAAAAAAAATATGCGTGGCTTTTATTGAAAAATGAAGCTTTCCCTGTGGCAGGAGAATAACTGCAAGGTTAAAAAGTGGAGAGCCAATTAAGGGCTGAAAATGTTTTGATAACAGTCTTCACGGGCTTAAAATAGCAACTGTTCCTTCCTCTAAGAGGCCGGCACTATGTACCACATAAGAGATCTGCAGGCAGTGAAGCTTCCAGACTGGAAACACTTTAAAGTATCTACTTTTTTGCTAGCAGCCTGCTCATCCACAGCGATTTTGAGTCAGATCCCTTTGAAGATAACAAATCATCTATTTTTATGCTCTGTCTCCAATCCCAGAGGACTCCAAAGCACAGCCTAATTCTGTGAGGAGCCAATCCAAAGCCTATATGCGTCAATGAGATTCTTTCAAATCAGATCCTAGATGCACTTCTTGATATATCAAGAAAACTAAGCAGTAATATATTCATTATAACTTCCCTGGATTTAAATTTATAATTAACCAATATAACTGGATGCTTTATCAGTCGGTTCTTATTTACTTAACGTAGCATAATTGCCTTATTACATTAAAAATGTAGAAACTTAATTTGGTAATTTTTTCTCTTTCATTACTGAGATCCTTGGTGATTTTTTTTCTGAAGTAAATTTCCCATTCTGAGTGAATAATATATTAAAGAAGTTAACAAGGAAATGTAGGAAACATAAAAATTATAAAACATTTTAGGCAATGGCACTTCTGACTGTAGCACAGAGTAATTGTGCTTCCTTGGCTCTCTGGGTATTACAAGTATTTGAATGTCATAATGGAGTGAAATAATTCCATGATGGCAAGACAACTTCCATGTATAATACCCTATTGAAACTATAGGGTCTATGATATAGACCTCATTGAACATGAATGTCAGAATGCTTTATTGCTTTTTTGCAGTGGGCTTGATCCAGAATTTACTGAAGTCAAAGGAAAGACCCATTGCCTTCAGTGGGCTCTGGATGGGGTTACAAATTTTCAGAAATTGCTGAGGCACCAGCATGCACCATCAAAATGTTCATGCTATGTCATAAAACAAGACAGGAAGGATGGTCTGTTGGTTAGGAAGTCTGTTTAGGGTGCAAGAGACCTCAATTCAATCCTGAGTCCTCGGAGACTTGGATTCTAGTCCCGAGGTTACACTTCAGGCAAGTTCTTTGCCTTTTGTTTCCCCGTAAGTAGAATGGAGGTAATAGCTCCTTCATACGTGAGTGGTTTTGAGAGTATGAGTGTATCAACATCTGTAAGGTACTTGGTTACTGCAGTAACAGGAGGCATACAAGCACCTCAAGTAGATGGATCATATCACTGCACAGCTGGCCCTTCATTGCCTCTTCATTGCAAATCTGGGTTAACTCCACAAAACTGTATCACATTATTCCAAGTGTGATGCATCTGTTAAAAGGGTTTGGCACAAAAAAAAAATTAACTTTATCTCAATTTGATGCACAGTTCACACTTTCCAAACTAAGATCAAACAGCCAAATTCTGTTTCTGGTTCTCTCCATGCAAGCCCACCTTGCCTGGGTATCCGACTGCTCAATCTTACACTTTTGTGGCTGTCTCAGACTGGGTCTCAGGAGATATGACTAGTTCCTGGCTCTGCCCCTGCACCTGCTGTGTGACTTCAGCCAGGCTGCTCAATCTCCCTTTCCTTCAGGTCTACAGCTATTTAGACAACAAACTTTTCTTGAGGGGGGCTCTGTCCATTGTTTGTAGCACAAGAGAGCCCTGATTTTGGCTAGGACATAAAAACCCCAATGTAATATAACAAATATAACACTGCACTGTAGAACGATTGTCAGAAGTTGACTTTGTACACAAGGTTATACTTTCCAATTGGCATAGCTATTTCATGTTACTTTAGCCCTGGTACAGTTCTATAGGCTGTCCTCAAATGCGTGCAAGAAACAGTGTAAATAATGTGGCAATATCATCTAAAAATCTGAAGCAAACTGGAAAGGGAAAGGAACCCAGGCCATTTAAATCTGTTATGGAAACCTGGTTCTAGCTAGCAAGTAGTAAGGTAGAAGCACTTCATTATAAAGGATGCAGCGGAGTTTTAAAATTTCTTTTTCCCTTCTTCATTTGACCCTTCCAGTAGTTAGCAGCCACAAAGTTGGCCATCATATTTCCAAGTTTTAAAATGTCAGCTATCATTTTCTCTGGACCTGCAGAAGACAAATTTCTTCTCCAGCACAATGGTTGAAATACAGGAGGGCACTTGCATTCATTAACAGGTTGACAACATAATTGTACTAAGTCCTGCCAAGGTTTATTTATTGCTGATTATTATTCTGTCTTCTCCTCTACTTTCACCTCACATGTCGTACACTCCTTGTTTCCATGGGGATGCTGCACCGTATTAGTCTAACTTTAGGGTAGCCTTGTAACCTTGCATAGTTTAAAATACTTCAGGTTTCTTAGCAACTAGGCTGAATCTCTAGATCATTCAGCTATGCCTGAAACCAAATTGCTGGATGAGTTTACTACCCTCTGAGCACAGAGGATGATTAGTATCCTGTCCTAAAGGCCTAGGAGAAGGTGAGAACTCAAGTGAGTAATCCATATTCACCTGAGTGCTCCTACTCAGACTTATGGGGCTGCCTATGTAAGTTTGTGTTCAAGTGAGTCATGGTTCAAGGCTAAAGCTGTAGAAGGTAACAGGATCCTTAGACTGTTTTGGCATCCCCTCTCAGGGGTGCCAACCATCCATAAAAATGTGGTTAAAAATACTTGTCCCTAAAGTCCGGGAGTGCGGGTCTGGCTGCCAGGGAACATGTCTGAACACCAGAGATGGGATTCAGAGTTCCCCCGTCCCTCCTGCCCACCTTGTGGAGCGCACATATCCCGAACTTCCCTTTTGGTGGTGCACATAGCACACGGCCAGTCAGGGGGAGGAGTGAAGCATTTCAGGGGCTGGACACAAAGACCTTGCTACCATGGCCTGGGAGGCAGCAATGCCCAGGGAAGAGTGGACAGACACTGGAGTTCAGGCTACCTCTTGGTGAAGGCACCACTGGGCTTTGCATGGGCAGCCCAGCCCTCTGCATTGCAAGGGAGGGGGCACCCCAAAACCAGCGAGACCAGGTCTCCCCACCCCTGATTCCACTGCACAGGCTCCCCTCAGGGCATTATTAGCCTAGACACCCTCCTAAGGGCTATGTCTGGAGCTGGGCTCCAGCACTGGCTCCCCTTACAGTAGCAGGCAGCTGTTGCCTGCATCCCAGAGTGATGTAGCTCTTTTCCGTGGGCTGCACATATCATGGCAGCTCTGGGGCAGCCCAGGATGCAGGGACTTAGCCAGAGGATGTTGGTGCCGGAAGTGCATGCTGGGAGTGCATAGAAGTGACCCACAGGACAACTGGGTTCCTTTGGCACCAGCCTTCTCAGGGATCCCCTACAGTACATCCCCTATGGGGAAGGGAGGCCACACCCCTCCATGGATTCTGTGTGTGTATGTGCATGCACAAATTCAGATCAATTACATTATGAAACATTATTTTAAAAATGTCAGTAAAAAGTTTGCAGACTGTCAGTAAAAAATAAATAAATTCTTGGGTTGGCAAACCTGACATCAGGTCACAAGAAAGAGAAACTGGACACATCTACACCTTCATTAATGTGCCTTTGCTATTGCACATTAAGTTTAATACCTCAAATATGAGGTACTAAAGTCACAGTAGCTGAGCTAATGCAAAGGAAAATGTTTTTTTGTGATGCTTAATGCACAGTAGACTAATTCTACTATTCATTAATGCATTAGCACAGTTTTTGCCGTGACACGCTAATGCACAGTAGAACAGCCCACTGCACATGAAGGCATCTCATGTAGATGCGCCCACTGAGACTAAAATAAATTAGTATGTAGGCTTTTAATATCCACTAAGGAAAATCTAGAGAAACAGAGATTTGATTTGAATGCTGAATGTACATTCACTCCTGAACCTGAACAATGTTTAAGAAAACTGAAGTTCAGAAATTTCATAATTATTACTTTTATTAATTACTTGTCTAAGAGGCCTGAAAAAGATGATAACTGTTTTAGGAGACTGAATATAAATTCCTTCCTCATGTACCTAACTGAAGACAATACAGTTATATCAAGAATTAACTGTAATTAATCAGTGCCATATTGTAAGTCTCCTCTTTGAAATGCAAAGGTCATTTTCTCCAACATAAAAACAGTTGTTGGATTTTCCCTGGGAAAAAGGCTTTAATTCTGCAATCCTAAAGATGTACAAGCCCATTATTCCATACCCATGAAATACTTGTGAAGCACCAATAGAACACTCCCCCCACCCAGACAATCAGGGCTAATTCAAGGTAATTTCTATTCAAGCTTCCTGTGTAAATGAATGTGCTGCACCTGTTTTGATGCAATTCAACACCTGGGTCAATCAACCCTGAGATAAACTCAACATCTGTTTTAGCTTTAGATAAGAGATGAAAAATGTCTTGAGTTCTTACTCAGTCTTCTCTAGTCTCTTTCTTTGGGGTTGAGATTTTATCTTCCCTGGAAAACATTTGTCTCCTAGAAACATGTACTGTGGATGAGGACACAGATCAAACCATTGTTATGTGTCTTATGATGGTGTCTGTGTACTAGGTTTTTGACAAGTTAACGCCGATAAATGCAAGGTTCTCCACCTTGGGAAAAAAAACCCGCAGCATCCTTATAGGCTCGGCAGTGCTATGTTGGCTAGCACTATGGAAGAAAGAGACTCGGGGGTCATCATTGACCACAAGATGAACATGAGCCTGCAATGCGATGCGGCGGCTAGTAAAGCGACCAAAACGCTGGCTTGCATCCATAGATGCTTCTCAAGCAAATCCCGGGACGTCATTCTCCCCCTGTACTCAGCCTTAGTGAGGCCGCAGCTGGAGTACTGTGTCCAGTTTTGGGCTCCACAATTCAAAAAGGATGTGGAGAAGCTTGAGAGAGTCCAGAGAAGAGCCATGCGCATGATCAGAGGTCAGGGAAGCAGACCCTACGATGACAGGCTGAGAGCCCTGGGGCTCTTTAGCCTGGAAAAGCGCAGGCTCAGGGGTGATCTGATGGCCACCTACAAGTTTATCAGGGGTGACCACCAGCATCTAGGGGAACGTTTGTTCACCAGAGCGCCCCAAGGGATGACGAGGTCGAATGGTTACAAACTACTTCAAGATCGTTTCAGGCTGGACATAAGGAAGAACTTCTTTACTGTCCGAGCCCCCAAGGTCTGGAACAGCCTGCCACTGGAGGTGGTTCAAGCGCCTTCATTGAACACCTTCAAGAGGAAACTGGATGCTTATCTTGCTGGGATCCTATGACCCCAGCTGACTTCCTGCCCTTTGGGCGGGGGGCTGGACTCGATGATCTTCCAAGGTCCCTTCCAGCCCTGATGTCTATGAAATCTATGAAGTTTAGGGGATATGTCTTGCTTCCCTTGAACTCATATATGGTCCTTTTTTGGTTACAGTGGGAGGGACACATGAATAGAAACTATTCAGTCAGTTCCCTGGAGTTCACCTCATGGAGAGGTTATTTCCTCTGGTTTTTAAAGCTTCTATCCAAATCCCTCCCTTCCTGATGGTCATTTCCTGCCATGAGAGCTCCTGGAGGAATTTCTGCAGTTGTTGGAGCAGAGAGAAACATGCTGTAGAGAAACTAATCCATCTCTCCTCCAGCCTTGGTGTCTACCTGGACTAGTTTTCTTCCATCTGTTCCAAGTCAAGAGAAGCCTATGGCCTCATAGCTTTCAGAAGTATGTAGTACCATTTCAGATGAGTGGAATTCCAGAGGTATCTAAAAACCTCTTTAAATATGACCCTTAGACCCCCTATACACATGCAGATACATTTGTGAATGGATCTAATGCATGATCCACACAATCCTGCCTCCTGCCATGCCACAGACCCAGGCACCCATTACTGGGAGCCCCTTTTGATGAGGAGCTCCCAAATGTGGGTGTCATGCAAAACCAGGACTAAGAGGCTCCACAGCATGGACTGAGAGACCCTGCAGAAAGGTGCAGGACCCAGAGCCCTGCTAGCCGTGGGACCAAGAACCTCATGTAGGCCTGGGGGTTTCATGCACCCCCATGCCCTGGGGATCATGGGAGACCCTGCTACAGGCACAAATTAAAGCTTAATAACAACCAGCTATAAAGTTATTACATGTTTTTGAGGTCTAATTTTAAAGCAGGTTGGAGGTTTTTATTGTTTAACAGCTAGTGTAGCTGGTATCAAGGTAATTGTGCAATTAACCAGCTAATCGCATGATACCTGTAACATATAGAGGGGTCCTCTATGCCTGATCCTGAACTATGAAAGTGATTCTCAACCAGGCTGCTGGAGAACCCGGGGGTGCCATGAGATCCTTTGAAGGGTGCATCAGGAAGTGCGAGAAGATAAGGAGATAAAGTCAGGCTTAGGCTTCAGGTGTGAGGACATAAGCAGAGAAGGGTAGGCTCAGGCTCTCCCTGCCTCCCTGTTTCCCTTGCCCCCACTGCTTGGCCCCTCTGCAACGAGGTAAGTCCTGTAATAAATAAACTCATTTTTGATATGGGATGCTGTTCAATTCACAGAAGATATGGAGGGGCACCTTGAGTCTAAAAAGGTTGAGAACCAGTGCATTCCAGCCTATGGAGGCTGCATCATTGGCTTCATTTCCTTAGTGATTAAAAACCAGTTGAGTTTGTTGTTGTTTTTTGAACAAACAGGCTCTGCATTGGAAAAATGACCTTTTATGAAAGCTGACTGGCAGGATCAACAGTCTCTTTTGTGATTTATTTTAAATTAAAAGAATTAATTGTTTCCCCAAACCATTATTAATAAAAATCAGAAATATGGAAACTGTTAGAGAAAGGATGATAAACATTTTTGGTTTGCCCTGGCTTTTGGTAAGCAAAATTCTAGTAGTCACCATTTTAGGAAAAAGTTCATTAAAGGCAAAATGGATCTATTTTAATCCCTATACATGAAAAACAACTTCAAATGTCTCCTTTTTTCATTGTTGCCCAGCTCTATAAAATTACTTCCTTTTCTCTTTTTTCCTTTAATGCATGGCTTACTTTACATCAGTCAGCTGCAGCTGCTCTAATCCCTAGCTTCCTGAACATTATCTAAAAGACTGAGTTATCTTAGAAAAATTCAAGAAGCTCGTAAGAAACAGGTGTTCCTAAATCCAAGGTTCCAAACAACAACTGCTTGCATCTACATTCATCTCCTATCCATTCAATTTTTATTCTGTTAATTAAGTTAATCAGAGAATGTGATGAGACTACATCTCTTCTGTCCATGTCTTTAAATTAAAGCTATTGGGGTCAGTAGTCGTGCATTCAGGGGAAAATAAAAAAAAGATATACAGAAGGGAATGCCCACTGCAGGGAAAGGCGGGTAGACTCAAAGGAAAGGTTTTTGAGCCAAGCAGTAACAACCAAGGTTTTCCTACTTGTTTTTCTTGGCTAAATGCAGACAGTCAAAAAGCCCGAGGCTGAATTGATTCAGTCTTCGCAGGTTAGTCGAAGCTGCAGGGATTGAACCAATAAGCAAACGAGCAGAAAGTAACTTTTCAGTGAAGAAATGCAGTCACATGCCTGCAGTAGCTCAAACCAGAAGCTGGGGGGCATTAGAGGATGCCTGCCAACCACTGCTAAGGGGAGGAGAGAGAGAAAGCCCTAATGGAGCAGAGGAGGCATGGCCAGGCCCCAGCCCATGCTCTGCCTGGGGGCGGGGGGAAGTAGTGGAACTGAATTCATAAAAGCTTGAACAAGAATAGTTCTTTCTCTGAAAAGCTGAAACACAGTCTGAGCTTACTCTTCCTGATGCTCCCAAGGTCTCTGGGATTTGCAGTCACAACCACTGGAGCAGGACTCTCAGGGTTGCTCATCACTCCCTCTTCCTGCTTCCAGGTGCCTCAGGGATTTGTAGTCCACAGTCACAGCCAGCAGTACATTTTAGCAGAGCAGCTCTGTACTCAGGAGAAGGTGAGTTTAACTCTCCTCCCTGGCCCCAGACCCTAGTCAGAGTTTGCCTGGGGGGAGTGGGGGAGCAGTGAGCTGGCCACTGAACCAGCCCTCACTGCTCCAGCCCATCCCAGGGCTGTAAAGCATGCTGGGATGCTGGAGGACTCTGATTTAACTTGAACCAGAAAGGGGTCTAGGACAGAAGTTTCATAAACCAGTTTGACCTAAATCAGTTAAGTCTGATACTACATTCAACCAGGTTTATCTTAAACCAGTTTTAGCCATTTTGAAACTAGTTTATGTGCACTGAACTTCTGTTCTCTTACAGGTTTAAACCAGTTTCTGGTCACTTAGACTGGTTTATGTGCAATTTCTGTCCCTAGCCCTTGAGAATTTTACAGATCTGACTAAGGCTAACTCACAGCTCTGAGAAAAATTAAGCAGCTCTGAGGAAAATTAAACTGTTAAATGCAGCTCCAGAAAAGTATTATTACCCAAGGGAGCCAGTTGGGGTGTTAGCCAGATTCACTCCTCCCTAGAATATACCTGTCATGTGGCTTCCCACAGGTTTGACCCCATTCTTTTCCTCTCTAGGCTGAATTTTCCTCTGTATTTCATTTGGTAAGCAAAAAATAGGCAATAGGACAGCAGTTATTCTGTCCAAAGCTTCCAGTGGGCAGTGTCAGCTTGACAGACGACTGATCTCTAGAATATGTCATAGCAGGCAAAAGCAAGCAACCTTTATTTCTCATTGTTGTTTGAGAATTATTGGGACAATTGCCTTTGTGATACCAGGAGAGCACTGTCCCAGCATGAGGTTGGTGGGGTCTTACATGGATCAAAAAGGGAAGAATCTACCCTACTTCCTGGTTTGTATTATTATTTTTTTATAATGTCATGGGAAAATGAGAGAAAGGCAAAGTGATTTAGGAAAAATTTAACCCCATGTCAAATGAAGCTTCTATTACTTTTTAAGGGTGTTGATTTGAATATTTAGGACTACCCCTTGCCCCTTATCCTTGAACTTTGTCTTTATGTTTGAAGATCCAAGAAGTCTGACAATCTGTTAAGTGGGCAACTACCTTCATCATTCATGAATTTTGAGTGGACCTTTTCAGGATCCACTGATTTGTAGACACAGAGCAAGGAAGAAAGCATCTGTTTAAAATCCAGACATGCAAAAGGCAAAACTAAATGAGGAGTATAAATAATTACATGGAATAAGTTCATGTAATATTCTGGCATAGGAAAGCTGTGTCCGTTTATAAGAAAATGAGATTCTGGGAAAATAGTTCCCAAAATTATGCAGTTTTCAGTTGATTAGATCTGTGGATAGCACGAGAAGGCCACTGTGAAATACAGTGGTTCTGAAAAATGAACTACAGTTAATTAATGGGTTATGGTATTATAAAGGTTTGATTCACCTTCCTTAATATCCAATATGCTGTGGCATCGAGAATTTCTAAAATTATAGCTGCTTCCTCTGCCTTTATTGAAATCCACTATTAAGGCCTGCTAGAGTTCATGACAATGAAATAATGGGTTTGGGAAAGAAGGACAGGGTATGGGAAAGGTAGAAAAGTGGTGATAAGTACTAAAACTTTCCACCGATTATTCAAGTTGAACCTGCAAGTTTTCCTTTCTGTAGTAAGAACCAGTGTGTAGTTCTCAAGGGTAATATTTACAAACCTACTGCATGTAGAATAGCTTAATTTAGGATGTTTAGGTCTTAAAGTGGAGCGCACTGAAGACCACTCCTCAAGACGTAGGCATCTGACTAAACTAACACACAGATGTTTACAGATTGGTGCATTGGCCAGGAAAGACATTACCGATCCATCCACAGAGGAAGAGCCTGACATAGTATTAAACATGCTGACTGATGTGGATGTATTGGGCCAGGCCCTACAAGCAGTGAGAAGTCTTAGTGGTATAACAACAACAGGCTCTACAGCAGCAAGAATGACTGCAACACAATTGGATCTCATTTAAGATGCATAAGATGACTAAGGATGATGATGTGGAAACCTATACTGAGGCCTTTGAACGTACTGCCATACAAGTGGGTCTAGAAAGAACTCAGTGAGCTAGTCAATGAGGTGGGGGCACTCTGATAGGAAAAGCCCTGGCTGCCTACAGAGCACTTCCTCAGGAAGAGGCCTATGACTACAAGAAAGTAATTTATTACTTTCTGTTATTTTGTATAGACTGGAGATCACACCCAAACACTATTGGAGATTATTTAGGGCCAAAAAGAGAAAGGAAAGAAGAGGCCAAGGGTGTTGTGCAGCTCCTGAAGGTTTTGTTATATAAGTTGGTACCACTATCGAGTTACAACCAGGATGGGTTAGTGAACTAGATGTTACTGGAGCAATTTGTAAGTGATTTGCAGGAATGTACCCAGAGATGGGTTACACATCACCTTCCTAGGACCTCTGAAGAGGCTTGCATTTAGCAGAAGCTTTTGTGGCCTCAGAAGGAGAATATGGTAGCGAAAGAAATTGCAAAGGTACTGGAGCTAATGGACACTCCGATGAAGAAAGACAAAAGGAAATTAGTAAATCTGGGGTGAGAGGTGCCATCTGTTATGGATGTAATCAACCCGGACTTATCGCTTGGGAGTGTCCACAAAATGTTAATGAACATTGGAAACATGATGTTATCACACATGTTCCTTGGGAAAGACCAGCTAAATCAGAGGCGGTGGAGGCCATGGACTGCAGTTTTCACTGTGGGGGTGAAGTTCCAGTATGGGACCATCCAGTAGTCATGGCATGGATCGTGGGGAAACTGATACAAGCAACGTTAGATATGGGTTGCTCCCAGACACTGATCAAGGCTGATTTGGTACCTAGAGAAAATGTCCAATGGAGCAAACCAGTTTGTGGAGATATATCCATGGAGGGTCTGACCAATATGAGTGAGGTTTCCTCCAAATGAAAGTCGCCAACTATCAGGGATGCATGTGAGTAGGGTTAGCCTCCGACCTCAATTGTGAAACGATAATCAGATGAGACTGGCTTCCTTTATATGATGTACTGGATGAAGTAAAAAGGGAAGAATTGGAGCCTAAGGGGTAGTATAAAGGGAGAGTTAATGAGAAACACCCTCTGCAGGCCCCATTGCAAGTGATGCCGACCTTTTGATCGAGTGGCTTTAGATATAGTAGGGACTTTACCCAAAAGCAGTGTTGGCTATCAGTTTATATTGGTAATGGTGGATTATGCCACCAGGTACCCAGGGGTGATACCATTAGATCAGATACAGTGACATGTATCACTGAAGAGCTGCTTAAGTGCGTGTCTGGGTAGGGATTCCCTGGGAGATCCTCACGGATCAAGGTACCAACTTCATGTTAGGGGTAATGAAAACCATGTGCCAGGTACTCAGGATTAAACAATTTAGGACCTCCATCTGTCACCCTCAAACTAACGACCTAGATGAACAACTAAATGGTACGTTGAAATGTATGTTGCAGCGGTGTGCACAGAGAGACCCACATAAGTGGGACCTTTTTGTCACGCCCTTGTTGTTTGTACTCAGGGATGTTCTTTAGACCTCAGTGTAATTCTCCCCATTTGAGCTAGTGTTTGGACATAAGTCATGGGGGTTAATGCAGCTCATGAAGGAAAGCTGGGAAAAACATGTAATAAGGGACTTGTGGTTAACCAGTATAGACAAAATATGCTAGACTGTCTCAATATAGGATGGCAGGTGGCACAGGAGAATCTGGAGGGGGCTCAAAAACAACAAAAGGAAGTATATGATCAGAGGGCTAAGGACTGGGAGTTCTGAGTTGGGGACAGGGTCTTGGTACTGTTACCCACTATAGCTAATAAACTACTCATGTAGTGGCAGGGCCCAGTCGAGATTATCTATAAGGCAGGCCCAGTTGACTATGAGGTACGTTGTCCTGGTCGTACGCAAGAATGTCAGATCTTCCATGTTAATTTATTGAGGGCCTGATGGGCACCAGAGTAGTGGATGGTTAACCCTGAGAGGGTGGTAGAGGAATTTGGCCCCAAACTTCCTAGTCAAAAGAGAGCGAGTGTACTGGGCAGTAGTGTCCAGTGGAGTGAGAGACTAACAAATGAGCAATGGAAGGATCTGAGTCTAATGATTCATAAGTTTAGAGATATATTTCATGAAAAGCTGGGGAGGGCCAGGGGCATAGTGCATGAGATACATACCCCAAAGGGGACAGTGGTGCATGAGCAGTGGCAACCGGTTCCCCATCATATGCACCAAATAGTACACAGCAGTGGTGACATGTAGGGGGTGCATGGGGGTGATGCACTCCCTGTCAGGCTGCACTTGCCATTTAGGTGATGGGCAGGGGGCAGGCAGGAGCACCCGTGTCCCCCTGCGAGTGGCGGACGGGGAGCAGGGCTGCTAGCAAAAGCAGTTGCACCAGTTCCAGAAGTGGCTGCAGGACTTCCAGACACAGCATGGTCGCTTTTTTGGTGAGTAATCCCCCCTGGTCAGCACAATTGGCCACCGGAGGGCCCCCGCCTCCCCCAGTCAGTGTGATTAGCCGCCGGGGGAACCCTCACCCTGGTCGCTGACTGGTGAGGCACCAGTCACCCATGGTACACAAGGAGTTGAAGAGAATGTTCAAGCAAGGGATTATAATCCCCTTTTGTAGTCCTTGCAGAAGCCCCATGGTGGTACTTCCTAAAGTGAATGGGTCCCTCAGGATATGTGTAGACTTCAGGTGTGTCAACACAATAGCTAAATTTGATGCTTTTCTGATGCCTCATATTGAAGAATTGCTTGAACAATTGGCCAGTCCCATCATAGACCTATCATATTTCCATCACAGACCTATCCAAAAGTTATTGGCAAATCCTGATGCCTAGACAGGATAGGGCCAAAACAGCCTTTGAAACCCTGTGGGGTTTATATGAATTTACTTGCAGGCCATTCAGTCTGCATGGTGCAGCAGCCATGTTCCAAAGGCTTATGGACTGAATGCTGGCCTGCCACGTCATACACTACTGAGTACATCAACAACATCATAATATATTTCAGCATGTGGGTACAACATCTTCAAGCAGTGGAAGCTATATTAAAAGAACTAAGGAGTATAGGTATGACGGCCAATCCAAAACATGCACTTTAGGAATGGCTGAAGCCAAGTATTTAGGTTTTTAGTGGGATAAGGGGTTATTAAACCTTTAGCTGATAAGGTAGCAGCAGTAGATACTGGTAAACCTCCTCAGACGAAGTGGCAAATGAGGTCATTTTTAGGACTAACTAATTATTACCATCATTTTGTCCCCCATTTTGCATAACTGGCTACCCCTTTAACCAACACTATATATGGGAGATTATGTGGGCCAGTTAGGTGGATGATGCATATGGATGATGTCTTTAATAAAATTAAGAAGGCTTTATGTTGGGATGTAATGGTGATAACACCAGATTTTACAAAGCCTTTTATTCTGCAGACCGATGCCTCAGGCACCGCTCTGGGTGTGGTACTTACCCAAGAACAAAGAGGAGTGGAAAGACCTATCGCTTATGCAAGTCAAAAACTAAACGCGGCCAAAAAAAGGTATGCAACAATTGAAAGGGAATGTTTGGCAATTAAATGGGTCATGGAATATTTCACGTATTACCTGATGGGGAGAGAATTTCACATAATAACAGATCATGCCCCCTTGCAGGAGCTGTGTAAGACCAGAACAGACAATGCCCAAATCACAAGGTGGGCATTGGCATTACAGCCATTCAAATTTTCAATTGGCTAGAGACCCAGCACATCTAATAAAGTGGCAGATTTCCTGCCCAGATGTGATGAAACATCAGATCAAGGGGAGGAACTGGACACTAGACATCAGAGTTATTTGGAGGGATGTGTCAGTGGTGATGGAAAAATACAGATGCCACAAGGCAACTGGGGAGATGTGTGGCGATGAGAACCTGCCAAGGCAATGAATGGCCCAGAAGCACCGACAGACCCACAGCCTCAAGTCCTACCAGCAGACACATTGGTGGCATGGTCACGGGAAGCCCTGGCACCGTTGCCGCTGTGCTTTATCAGTGTGTGCTGACCCTGGCTGGTGAGGCACATGCTGGAGCATGTCATAAAGCTGCACCTGGCCCCGATGGGGAAAAAAACCCAGAAGAGGAAGCACGGCAGGGAAGAAGCTGGCTTCCAATACAGCATGCCCTGGCAGGGGCTGGTGGGAGGAAGTGACTGCAGTTCCTGTATGTAAAGACTAGGAGGAGTCTTTGAACTTACCTAAGAGACGATGAAGAGGGACCCGGACCTGTTCCTGACCCCGCTGAGCAGCGAAGAGCCCTCGCCATCCTGTAGATGGAAGGGAGACAAATAACTGTGAGTTGTTTGAGGTGTCAAGGATTCTCTGGCAAGCCTCAAGAACCTATAGTGTGTGGAGCCATTATTAATTTAATGAGAAGTGAAGCCCCATCTAGGGGCATAGGACCATGAATAGAGGTAGCTGACAGCCCGGAGGACTGAATTAATTTGGGGCTTTTGGACTTATGCTGACTACGCATCAAGGACTCGGGAACATTATGGTGCACTGGTGAGCCTGATAACCTAATTAAGGTTGACAACATCAGGTTGGCACTTGGATGGGGTGCTAGGGGAGGCAGAGCCCCAAGGAACACTGCTTGACCAAAACAATAACTGGTACAGTAACCTCCCTCCTCTTTAATATGTAACATCAAAGTGTGGTAGGAAAAAAGAGGGCTTGCATCATTAGAAGTTGGCATCTGTGGTCAAACTGTCAGGCCCTAAAGGTTGGAGCACTGAAGACCATTCCTCAAGACATAGGCGTCTGACTAAACTCACACACGGATGTTTACATACTCCTATTTCTAAATTATAGCTGTTTCCCCTGCCTTCACTGAAATTCACTATTAAGGCCTGCTGGAGTTTAAGACAATGAAAGAAAGGATTTGGGAAAGAAGGACAGAGTATGAGAAAGATAGAAAAGTGCTGATAAGTACTAAAAATTTCCACTGCTTCTTCAAGTTGAACCTGCAAGTTTTCCTTTCTGTAGTAAGAACCTACGTGTAGTTCGCAAGAGTAATATTTACAAACCTACTGCATGTAAAATAGCTTAATTTAGCTTAATTAATACCAGTCAAGCAAAGATCACCACTTTTAAAAGAACTGTTTTGGCAAAGTGTGCAACTGAAGTAATAAAAACCCACCTTTAACATTTTAATGTTGCCTCCTTAGGTGAGCTTTCTAATATAACCTTTTAATAAAAGAAGTTAAACATACCATTTTAAGCAATTCATTCTCTGCATCAGATTCAGACTTTCTGTAAGTGGAACTCTGCTGAGATGAACAGAACTATGTTTGCTAATGTTTGAATTAGGATTGGTAGATCCTATTTCTGCAAAGTATACACTTTGCCACTATCAAGAATGAAAGTACAGAAAGAAGCATATTTTTCCTTGCTGTAATTCAAGTGATTTCATTACAGTTAGACTCAGGGTGCATTTCCTCTGAGGTTATATTACAGGGGGTGAGCAAGACAAATGTAAAGTGAGCTAATTGACCAGTTCTGAATTGCATTCAATATAATTAATGGAGAATCAATGCTAGAGCTCTATGAAAGAATCCTAGACAAACTGCAAAACATGAAAAAACCCACTTGGTTTTGTTGAAGCTCCCAGGTCTGAACAAGTCCATCATAAGCTTTGCTAAAATGTCATACTTTTCAATCAAAGCCCCAGACCTGGCCCGAAGTAGCAGAGGGGAGGCGGGGAACAGCCCAGCCCCCTTCCCCCTGCCCCATTATTCTTGATGGGCAGTTGGCTAGTTATAAATAATCTTGGTCAAATTCTACATGCTATTAATAGTTATACTTAATATATCATGTCATTATTATATTTTCAATAGCACTGAAAAATTATCAACATTTTGTCTCACTCTGGCACAGTTTTACTTCTGTCTTCATTGAGCCTCAATGCTTTTCTTTTCTTGAAAAGTTTAACTTAAAAAGAGTGTAATTTTCATGAAAACCATGGTAAAGTCTGTACACAAGAAACCGTCTCTTTATGGTGACTATCTTGCTAAGCATAGACCAGTATGTAATTCTCAGGAAACCTCATTAATAAGATTGAGACAAACCTTGCAATATCTTTTGTCCTTAGATTTTCTTGAGGGAAGACAATAAAGCTTTAAGCCTGGATATGGGAAAGAAACGTATTGCATAATTAGTTAATCTTCTTTTAGTAATGAATGCAGTTAAGGCACCAATTCTTGGATGCCATAAAGTATACCACAAGGTTTTGTTGACAGATGTGCAGTTGTCCCAAGGTCAGTGTAGTTTAGCGCCCTGAGCATAGATTAGGATGCTGGAAACAACTCAGAAACCAACTCTGTTGGTTGATGTTGGGGAAGTCACTCCCCCTTTTAGTGCCTCTTGTTTTCATACCTGTAAAATGGGGATAATGACACTCCCTCTGTAAAGTACTTTCGACAGCATGGATGAAAAAAGCCAGCTGTTATTATCTAATAGTTCTACACAAATTCCTCTGGGAAAGTCAATGCTTCACCTTTGTGCAGTGCTGCAAATAGTTGCAGTAGTCCAAGTCAAGTGCCTTTTCCAGGAAAGGATTAAAAGGAATGATTAATTTTAACCCTTTTCTTTGGGTTTCTCAATAGATCTTGTTTTCACTTTGGCTGTGTTGGATAAGGAGAAAGAAACAAAGGATTGGAAAGCCCTCCTAGGCCACCAAGCCCAGTCCGTCAGACATACCTAAGTCTTTGCAAGATTGGGATCTCTATGTAACTTGTATAAGGCTGAATATCAAATCAGGGCCTATTTTAAAATCTATGGAAGCTAGACTATCAACCTATATTAACACTGTTCCTAATTTTATGCAAAGACATGGCATTACATGGCATACATCTGCAAACATATACACTGCCTCCATGGTGATCTGGGGAGGGCTACCCGGAAGTTTGCCACTTGTGATTACTCTCACTTGGTATGCATCCAAACCCCCCAAATTGGACAATATAGTCACTTTAGTGTAGACTGGAGCATGCACCAAATTGTATGTCCGAGATGGAGTGAGGATCTGGATGTGTGCTTGGGACTTCACTAAGATGTTGATACTGCTTGATTTTCTGGGCTGAACAGGAAAAAGTAGACAAGATGATCTCCACAGAAAAACTCCCAGAAGTACTGCAGGCTGGTTCTGAGGTCTTCACGCTTCCTGGGCAGTTAATGTCGAACTTCTCCTGTTCCAGTGCTACAGACCTGACATTCCTCACTTACCCCAATATAGCTAAAGAGTAACACAACTGAAATCGATAGAGAGGGGTGAATTGGAGCCCATTTTCTCCGAAGCTTGATTGTGTCAAATCACACTGTGCAGTGGAGAAGAGTCTTGGCTCAAAATCTTTTTTTTTTTTTATTACTTCTAAAACAAATAAAGCAGGCCAGACAGACACCGTCTCTGAAAACAATTCTTCACGGTCATACTTTCCCATTGTTATAAATAATATAAGTGAGAGTACTATTCTCTGAGCTGTGTTCTTACTGCCGGGAGTACAACAGTTATTTATCTTCCTAGGACACCATTTAGTCTCTTAGTGACTGCCATTCCCTTTATATAAAAAAGTCTGCTTGTTAAACGAAGGTTTTATTCATTCCCCAGGAATGGGTCAGCACTCTTTCTTGGCACCAGTTCCATCTGCTGTCGGGTTCATTATATCAGTTTATAGTTAAAGGCAGATGGAGACGGTATCCTTCAGGAGTCCATAACTCTCTCATTGTAAAGCAAAGGGTGGTGGCTTAGGATGTTGGCCGTTTGTTTTTCTCATACTATTCTTGGTATGGTGCTAGGAGGTGTTTCCATAAATATTTTGTGATTTGAACTTCAGTCCTAGCATAGGGAGGTAAAAAGGAAAGAGACATTTTAAATTATCTCATAAGCAAAGAGTCTCATAGAACAACCTACTTGATTTACTGGAGTTGTGCTGTCCATTTCTTCTACTCTGTCTATAAAACTAACTTCTCGAAATCTAATCTTGCAGAAGTTATATAACTGCTAAATGGGACCTGGGTTTAGCAAATCTCTTCTATCTCATTCAGATCATTTCTTCAAGAAAACTTTTCTATCAGTAATTTGTTAAGTGGGCTTCATCACTGCCATCTTTCTTAATCATCCATCAACGGTTCTGTTTTGTGAGTTTGGATCTTAATCATAGAATCATAGAATCATAGAAGTCGGGTCGGAAGGGACCTTGTAGATCTTCAAGTCCGACCCCCTGCCTGGGCAGGAGAGAAACTGGGCTCAAGTGACCCCAGCCAGGTAGGCATCGAGCCGCTTCTTAAAGACCCCCAGGGTAGAAGCCAGCACCACTTCCCTTGGAAGTTGGTTCCAGATCCTAGCCACCCTGACAGTGAAGTAGTTCCTAGAGATGGCTAATCTGAACCTACTCTCCAACAACTTGTGGCTGTTATTTCTTGTTATCCCAGGGGGCGCTGGGGGAAACAAGGTCTCCCCCAAACCCTTCTGGTCCCCCCTAGTGAGTTTATAGACGGTCACAAGGTCCCCCCTCAGCCTTCTCTTGTGAAGGCTGAACAAGTTCAGGTCCCGTAGCCTCTCATTGTAGGGTCTACCCTGCTGTCCCTGGATCATGCGGGTGGCCCTCCTCTGGACCCTCTCAATGTTGTCCACATCCCTCTTGAAGTGGGGCACCCAGAACTGGACACAGTACTCCAGCTGTGGCCTGACCAGTGTCGTGTAGAGGGGGAGGATCACCTCCTTGGCCCTACTTGAGATGCACCTGTGGATGCACGATAGGGTCCGGTTAGCCCTCCCGACCGTGACCTCACATTGTTGGCCCATGTTCATCTTGGAGTCAATGATGACTCCAAGATTCCTTTCTGCCTCCGTGCTCTCAAGAAGGGAGTTTCCCATCTTATAACTGTGCTGCTGGTTA
>NW_005842916.1:172486-181333 GCF_000455745.1 Alligator sinensis
CACCCTCTGAGTACGACCCTTCAGCCAATTAGCAATCCATCTGACCGTGTAGGCATTGATGCCACAATCGCCTAGTTTTTTAACGAGGATGGGGTGAGAGACAGTGTCAAAGGCCTTGCTGAAGTCCAGAAAGACTACATCCACGGCGACACCTGCGTCCAATGCTTTTGTGGCCTGATCGTAAAAGGCAGTCATGTTGACCTGCCCCTAATGAAACCGTGTTGTTTGCTCCTCAGCATCACCCCTGATGCTGGCCCATCACAGATGTTCTCCTTGATGATCTTCTTAAAGAGTTTCCCCAGGATTGAGGTAAGACTGACGGGCCTATAGTTGCCCGGATCCTCCCTCCTCCCTTTCTTAAAGATGGGGACCACATTGGCTATCTTCCAATCATCTGGCACCTGGCCCGAGCACCACGAGCGCTCGTAAAGCCGTGCCAAGGGCCCTGCAATAACCCCTGCTAGCTCCCTCAACACCCTGGGGTGGAGAGCATCTGGACCTGCTGACTTGAACACGTTCAGCCCCTCCAGAAGCACTCTAATCTGGTCTTCCTCAACCTAGGTCTTGGGGCGTTCCCCTCGAGTCCGTCTTGAATCCCGGTGGGGGAGTCCCGGTCCCTGCCCAAGAAAATGGAGGTGAAGAATTTGTTAAAGATGTCTGCTTTCACTTCTGGTGCGACCACCAGATTGCCCAGTGTATCTTGCAGGGGCCCCACATTTCCCAGCGCCTTCTTCATCCTCCCTATATATTTGAAAAAGGACTTTTTATTATTAATACTTAGATACAAATACTTGGACAATATTTTTGGTAGACAGTTTTGCATGCGTTTAATTAGAGTAAAAGACAAGAAGCGTGTGTTTTATCTAGAGATAAAATAAGTGACCTGGAGCGCGTGATTGTATTGGAAAGGGAATGGAAGGAGATAATTTCTTTTTCCACAAAAATATAAAATAGTAAATGTAATAGAAATACATGTCTTAGCTTGAGGTTTGCCACAAGATCATTTTTACAAAACCTAAAGAAAGGGTCCAGTCACAACAGCAGTCTTGTTTTCTCTGCATTGTTAGCTTGAGCTCTAACTTAGACTTTGCCCATAAGTTAGACTTATAAGCACAAATCTGGAGCTCCTATTAAATGGTCCTGTTCCTGCTATTCAGGAGTGATGGGAGGGCCATGAAGCTCAAGGGGTGGTGACTGCTTGAGCTTGTCATGCCAATGGGGATGCAGTGTTATGACTCACCAGCTGCTAATTCTGATCATCCACCCATTCTGTGACACTACTCAAATGGTTCTGTGACCCCAGAGTGGCTGCTCTCCCTTGGGATAGGTTAGCTCAAGTGGAGTAAGAAATGTATACTACCATGAGCTTGGTGCTGCAGTAAAGGCGGAGCCATGCATCTGACGACAAAAGCCTGCATTTCTCTTTAGCCTGAGTAATGGGTGGCTAGGCATTGTCAGCAGGCCCCACTAGCCCCCCAACAGGGTTAGGAAGTCACAGCAAGGGCTGCATTTTGGGGCGTGGTCCCACAGTGCTCAGTACCTTAGGGCAGACTTGGGCAGGAGATAAGACGATTCAGCATTTTAACAAATTTAAGCTTTAACCACACGCGCGCACACACACACACACACACACACACACACACACGCATTCAATCACTCACTCCCTTCCTGCAAAAGCAGCTCATAATAGTTGTCACTTGCTCACAATGTTCCTTTAAAATTCTCCCTTAATTAATTCCAACCAAACTTTTAGTGTCATGTTTCTCCCCAGGGTGTCATTAGAGCCTTCTCATGTTGTGTCTGATGTCATATTCTCCTCTTCCTCATTATATTTCGCAAATGTTTCCTGTGCTGCTTCAGCCAGCTCTGGTCCCATTAACTGGATGGAAATATTATTAGCTTCATTTAGATTTCCCTGAAATCATCCTATAAACTGAAATCTTTAAAAAATATGAACAATTAGTACACCTTCCCATCAAGTCTGATAGCAGATTTCATGTAACTCTCACCAAAATATTGCTGTCTATGGAAAATGTGGTGCCAATCTTCTAGTATATGCTGTTGAAATGGGCTTTTGTGCTTTTTTCAATTTAATTCTCTTAGTGCTAATAATCTTCACATCATAGTACTTCAATTCTTTTTTTGTATTTCATTCTTAAGACCAGTAGAAGAGTATTTTTCTTGAGGGTTTTTTTTTCAATACTTCAATATTTATGGGAAAAATGCCGCTTCATATTTATTTTTTATCTTCATACAGTGAAAAAGGAAGGCATGAACAACATGCAGGGATTTGTTTGCAGTGGCAGACTGCATTTTCGAGATGCAGTTTTGTTCCTAGATAGGATTTGATCCCCTGAAGTGTAACGGGGCATGTGCTGAAAAGTCACTTAGGTGTTTTTGAAATGGGCCAGATTGTGAGAATCCAGTCAGGTGATTGGCTGGAGCTGAACTGTCTTTTCCAGGTGTACGATGCTGGAGGAGACTTAATTCCAGGAAGCATCGGCATTACAGAGCTGGCAATACAACACTGAACCACTGAGATGGACACCTTGGAAACAGATATAAGTACTGGTAAGGGAGCCTGGGAGTGTAGCATAGATCTTTCTCTCTCATCCCTACTCCACATGATGTTCTGTACATTTCTAGTGATAGTTGTGCCACAGATCCTAGTTGATATGCCTGCTACAGATTTAAGTAGCAGAGGGTGCATCTACATGTGTGCTTACTGCAGAGTTGACTAGTTCTACAATAAGCGTCACCATCTATACATGCACTGGTATTAGGTTGCAGTAAACTAATTAACTTCGTCATAAAATAGCACTGTCACGGATTGAACACTCATGTAGACAGTGACTGCAGGCAGTCAGCCCAAGCAGGGAGCCAGACCCCTGCCTGCTGCCTAGCCACATGGCTCCATGTTTGGCACTCTCATGCCCCAGCCAGCCTCTCCGCCACCTGAGGCTGCCACCCAGAGCCCAGGGCTGACCTCCCAAGCCTGCTGCCAGCCCAGGCCTGCTCCTCCTCAGCTCACAGTGCTGCTGGCCTGGGCACATGTGCAGATGCTGTGCCTGGGAGCAGTGTACATCAGCTCAAAGTGCTTCAGAGTACATTGCTTCACATAAATTGCACGTGTAGATGCACCCACAATGTCTCATTTGGTTTGGAAAACATCTGCTATTTACTGTGAAGTAGATGATAGAGGTTCAAACTTCCTCTGGGTAAGGGAGATGCTGGGCAAGTGCTGTAAGCAATAAGCTACTGGCCTTAAAGGTGGAAGTGCCTTCCTCCAGTGTTAAGGAGTTGCTACAAGACTTACCCGGGGTTACACATCTTCCCAGGGAAAACAGGATTGCAAGAGAATGTAAAGGTCCAGAGTCGATCCCTTCCAAGCCTGCTTAGTAGGATAAGGCAAGCTACACAGGGGGAGCAGGATATAAAGTCCTTATAAATGCCCTTGAATGCCACTTGTGCTGATCACTTTAGCTGCATAAATGCTAGTCAGCTACCTGAAGGTGGAGTTGGATTGAAGGTGGAGCTGGATTAGACCAAAAGGTCTAAACTATTCACATAACATCTACAGGAAATGTTGGCAGCTGGCAGCTGGCAGCCAGGCTCTTTCTTTCAAAAGCCTTGCTGGAACCACTGGACTAATGACCTTCATTGTTTCACAGGCAAATTTGAGTTTGGGAGGAATTTCCCTGTCAGCCTGTAATAGGGGCATATTTCCAGTCATGTTGGTTCAGGAAATCCATGAGAAGCAAGGTTTGTCTGTCTTTTATTGGACTAAGCATGTAGTTGGGAGAGATGTTAGACAAATGTTTGGCACAAAGCCCACTTCTCAGAAAGGGCATCTCAGTGAAGGTGTAGCAGGAGATCTATACTCCAAGACTGTGATGGAGTCCCTGGCAGCCGCATAGCTTCTCCTCTGCTCGGGATGCCTGGTGTCCCCTTCGTTCTTTCAGCTGCCACACCTTGCTGGAACTGATTCACTTGGGAACTGGAGGCTGCCCAGGACCCCAAATGGCTGCTGGTCCACCATTGATTAGTGCACTAGCAACACTGAACTTTATGGGTCTATTCTGTGGTCTCCAACCTCCCCTCTAACCACACCCATAGCTCACAGATGCTACCAGTTAATATCCAATCTGGCTTTCAGCCCATCAGTCTGCTAGCTCAGTTCAACAGGCACTCAGCCCCCAGTCCAATAACTTGGTTTAGCGGGCACCCAGTTCTGATCCAATAGCTCAGTCAGGTGGGCCCTTGGCCTCAGTCTCCATGTGGTGGGCACTCTGCCCCTGTCCACTTTTTCTCTGTGGTGGGCACTTGACCCCAATCAAAACTCTGGTCACTTTTTGGTTCCTGTGTTCTTAAGAGCCTCAACCAGCCTTTAGCCCCTCCATTCAATACAGGGCTCTTCCTGGACTCTGTCTTTAAGACCCTCTGCCAGCCTTTGGGCCCCAGACTCCACTTCTAGAGTCCTGGCTTCCCCCTGGCTAATCCTAGATACATTCCTTGCTGGTTCAAAAAGGGTGCCCACAGACTCCAGGGCTAGGGACAGACATTAAAGAAGCCTAAGCCTGGATTGATTCAATCTTTGCAGGTTAGTCTAACCTGGTTAGGCTGAACTGGTTTGTAACTGCCAGACATCCCCTCTGGGCTGAAGAAATGCAGGCACATCCCAGCAGTGGCTCAGGCTAGAAGCCAAGGGGCACTATAGCAGCCCTCCCTTCCCTTCCATAGTGCTGAGTTGAGAGGGGTGTGGCCAGGCCCCACCAGGATGCTCTTGATTAAGGAGGGGTTATGTGCGGGGCACCTTCCCAGGTGGCTGGTCATCCCTTGCTAATCTCATCCTGCTTATATCTCTATGAAACACTGCCCTGAGGAGTCAGGGGCCTTCTCTGTGCCCTCTGCAAGGGCTTTCCATTTGGCTCACAGGTTGTCCCTACTGGAGCAGCATCTTTTCTCTCCTCCACTCTGAGACCAATCCCAGAGGCTATCACTGTCCCCTCAGCACAGCAGCAACTGTCCCACCCCACTGGCTGTTTTTACCCTGCTGCCTGCCTGCCTGCTCTGGGTGCCTGCAATGTGCCAGTCCTCTGCTGCTCAGTCTCTCCAGTCTTCCAGTAAGTAGTTCCTAGCCTTTGAGATTCCCCGTGTCTGTTTACCACCCTGTAAGTAAAAGGGCATTCTAGAGCGCCTGTTACAGAAGGATATAACCAACCAAACCTTATCTCTCAGTCTGGAAACTACTTGGAGGTGGAAAGAGCTGCAGTGTTAGTAACAGAGTAGGGCTCATCTTTTGGAATCAAATGGGCATATCCCAGCCCATGATCTACAGTGATTACAGCCTCATTTTTTCTTTGTAAGAGTCACAGCATCAGGTTTGGTATTTATGAAATGAATTATGTGGCTCAGCTCCAAATCTCATAGCCTCAAGCAGAAAAACAACTCAAGCTGGGGGTTTCACTTCAGTGCACTCGTGTACTTCTATTCTTGTACAGCTCTTGGCGCATCAGGAGGCCATGTACTGTGTAAGTGAAGTACTGTGTAGCAGCAGAGGCCAGATGGACAAGGGGATGTATCATTCTCTATTACACTTCACCTTTTACTGGAGCTTAATAGGAAACTTGGGCAAGTTTTATTTGGCTATAAAAGATGTCCACATAGGAAATCAATACAAATATAATATATTAAAGTGAGCTACTAATAACAGACCTAATTCTTCCCTGGTTATTTCAACAGCCTTGCTGTTGAGAGGTATTCATCCTAATACCTACAACTGTTCATTGTTCTTGCCAGGACTGTACCTGTTGCTAAAATGCAGAAGCTAAGCAGATGCTTGTCATTACATTGGGCAAAAAAAAATAAATAAATAAATCACAGAATACAAAGCCCATGTAAAAAATATTTGATAGAAGAGACTTGTATTATATCTCTGGGATCCTTTAAAAGTAAATGATGAACTTAGAACCAAGTGAGAAAGAAGAGGAGATGGGTGGAGGGAGAGGTAGGTGGCCCAGACCCATATAGATAGTACAGCATGGGGTAGGAAACCGTTCTGGAGGAAAGGATTATGTTTTTGTTCTGTTTCACAGTGCCTAGTACAATGGGGTTTGGTACTGCCTGGGTCTCCTATGTGCTACCTCAATAGAAACAATAAATATTAATAAATATGTTTCCTCTGCCTTTTCTCAGCATCATATCTCAGTTCTTTGGTGAGGGTGCATTGCAGCGTAGTCATAGATTATAGGATATGTCTATACGGCTACTTAGTGTTGCTTCCACTCCCAGATCCACCAGCCATCTGCACTTAAATTGCCTAAATCCAGCCCTGGAAGCAGGCCACCCCAACCCTGGATTCTCTGCTGAATTTCAGTTTGAGACCAGGGATGTTCTTAGGCTGCTTGTCTTTGAAATGTGTTTGAAACACTACCTGGGCCCTGCAGGCCATAAGTGCAGAAATTCATCAGCAGCAACCCCACAACTTCTGGTCATTGTACACCCCACTTCTTGCCTCTGATGCCCATAATTAAGCCATGCACAAAAGTAGATATTGGTCAGGCTGATTCTTAGAAGGACTTAATTCAAGAAACAGGAAGTACAATGTGGATGGCTTTGGGGCAGAATGAAAGTAACATATAGAAAAAGAAGGGCAGCTTGAATAGCTCAGTCTGCCTGGAGGGTGCCCATTTGGGTCAGCCCTAAATATCACTATAGACCTGTCCAAGGATCACATGCTATAATAACTGGTTGTGGTGTCATATTTTTTCCGCTAACTGTAGGTATGGATGGATGCCAACTTGCTATTTTTTCTTTCTTTTACACTTTGGTAGTCCCACTGTGCAACAGGACTCAGGCCCCATTGCAGTCAGTCATCTCATCCCTAACCCACTCGGAAACCTCCCAGTCCCTGCCTGCCATGCTCTGCTGGAAAAAAAAAGTAATCCAGGTGTATTGCCTCTGCCCAAAGCAGGGAGGAATTGCATAGCAAGGTCGTACTGCTTGGTGGGACCCTTGGCATTTGTTGCTCCCTAGGTTTTCTGTGATGTCATCTTGTCAGCTCCCCTTGGGGCCTGGCCCCAGCTCCAGGCCCCAGCCACTCTAGGCCCTTAGTTTTAGGGCCTCCAAATACTGTCTTTATCTCAGTTGGTCTGTCTCTAGCTCTGAGTTGCTCCCAGGCATCTGCCCAAGACCTTGGGGTTTGTAGGTGTACTGGCAGATGCCTTAAGCCACCACAGCAGGTCCTTCAGCCCTGACCCCAGTTCAGGCTCCTGTCCTCAGACTAGTGTGCCTGTGGCTCCAACCTTCATGGTGGGAAGGATATCAGGCAGCGTGCTGGGGCACCCTGTTATGCAGTAGGTCTCTGTGAATAGGGAAGTATTTGATTCGTATTCAGCCAATTCAGAGGGCAGTGGTTCAATTCAGTGATTCAAATCACTGTTCCCATTTGATTCAGCTGAATCAGAATTGGAGATTTGGTGCTGATTTGGATTGCCCGGGGAGAGGCAGGCACAGCCAGGTGGCTGCAGGTTCTCCTGCAGCTCATCCGGCTGGATGCAAAGTCATCAATTATATCATCATAATTTATTTGCTTTGCAAGTGCGTTCTCCACTGAGAGCATGATCAAATGGTTCAGCCTATCTTCTCTGATTGCTGACCACAGGTAGTTCTTAATAATTTTAAGTTTACTAAAAGTGCGTTCCCCGGGTGCAACAGAGACTGTCAAGGCAATGAGCATTCTCAAGCAAATGCACATCTGAGGGAACACAGATTCTACACCTTTGCCATAAATCCAGTTGAGAAGTTCAAGTGCAGTGCCCTTGGCTCCCCCAGAGGTGCACAAATTTGAGGCTTTCCTGATTTTGTAAAACAGGCAAAGTTCTTCTTGCAACTCATCCTTGTTCACATTTCGTGGGTATGTACTTGGTGCCCCCTCCAGGCCCAGGAGGCACCAGTTGCTGATCTGGGCCCCCCCCCCCATGCGCTCCCTGGCAGACCTGGAAGTGCTTCTGGTCCACACTTCTGTGGGACACTCCATGAGCCCCAGCATTGCAGCATTCATGAGCCATCTGCTACCTAGAAGTATGTAGAAAAACCATTTAAAGCTGGGTCTATGTCCGAATCTCCAAATCTTGCCAAATCTCTCCGAATTGATTCAGAGGGTTCCAATTCAATTCAGAGAGATTAAAGGATCCTCTGATTCAATTTGGATTCAGAGATTTGGCCACCGAATTGGGTCAAATCTCTGCCAAATTGAATCAGGGACTGAAGCTTCGCACAGCCCTAATAAGCAGGCCCTACACCTGTTTAACGAAAAAGAAAGTAACTGCAAAGAGAATAGACTGAGGAAGGAGGATTGTCTTTGTACTGTTGCTGGAGAAGAAACTTGTATATTTAACCTTAAGCCCTTGATTAAGGGCATTGTGAGACTGTTCGTATTCTTATGGGCCTTAGTAAGCAACTGCTGCTGTTTGAAGGACCAGAAAGCAAGTCATCTCTACAATACTGAAAGCAAGATTTGCAGTTGGAGCCCAGGCTTCTTCAATCAAGAAGGACTTTAATATTTTTTTTCCGCAAGAGTTATATAGACACTTTACATTTAAGTACTTTTTGAAGTGAGGAAATATGTGAACCTGAATATGTGTGTCACAACCCAAAGGGTGTGATTTTTGTTTTTGTGTGCTTCGGCACTGCTAAATTGTCCCTGCTAAATTGCAGCTTCTTTGCACGGTGGAGTTTTCTGCTGCAAAAGAGAACCCCGGTGCAAGGGAGAATTTCCCACCAATTTGAAGCTTTCTTTGCAGGGTGCATTTCTTTGTTGCAGCACAGAAATGCTCGTTGCAAAGA
>NW_005842916.1:183938-184302 GCF_000455745.1 Alligator sinensis
GAGACTTCACGCTATGTGAAGATCTCTAAGCGCTGCGGATCCTCACGGACCCAGTGCATTTAAAGCAGGCAACAGAGGTCTGATCAACCTCTAGCCTCTCCCTGTCGCCGAGCGCAATCCAGACGTATCCCTTCCCGTGCACAAAAGAACTGGACCCACGGAGCCTAGCAAACTCCGTGTGAATGAGTGAGCAGAAGAACCCACGGAGCCTAGCAAACTTCGTGTGAGTTTATTCAGAGCTCTTCCGGACGAGTACTTTCTTCGGCTGACACGACGGGTTCGCGTGTTCAGAGCCTTCAGCCGGATTGGGCTAGAGTTCACGAGTTTAGAACTCTTGTCCGCTTCTCTTCTTTCCTCTCTGTAA
>NW_005842916.1:184319-186095 GCF_000455745.1 Alligator sinensis
AGCCTACACCACTGCCATCTCGGTGTAAGTAAACAATCTTTAAAACTACCGATATGCGTCTGTGCCTAATTCCAGCTCGAAGGCCTTCCCTCTCCGACCCGGCGTGCCCGGGTTGCTGGCCACAGCCCACGTGCAGCGTGGAAAAGGGCTCGGGTCGTTCCCGGCCCGCACAATGTGTTATGTCTAATGTTGTTATTTTCCTTGGAAAATGTAAAAAAAACAATATATATAATTTTAATTATTATTTTCTTGCAAATTCATTTCTGATTTTGGCCTTTAAGAACCCACAGAGCTCACATTCACTCATGACTTGAACTCTTTCCCCCTGGAGGTCTTTCTGTGACAACAGGCCTGCTCTGCCACAGATCCCTCCTTAAAGTCTTCCCTGCTCCTCCTCTCCTTGCAACAGACTCTGTAACCAGGACTACTTGGCTTAGGCCTAGGGTAGGCCAATCATCAGCCTGACTGGTCAATCTTGCCTCTATTGCTGCCAAGAGATAAAGAAAGATGTTACCTTACCGTGACTTAGTAAGGTGACTTGGTTTAGACTCCCCCTTGGACATCAATGCAACAAACACTTAAGCCTCAAATTAGCATCTGCTTCACACACAGCTCTATATAATATTTACTTCATAGTCAGGGAGGGGTCCCATAATGTCACAATGACATGTTGAGAATGATTCAGTGTCATCTTACACTCTAATACACCAATTTCCTCCTTTTTATGAAAAAAAATTACCAAGAATTCTGGTGAGCAATGTTGCAGGGCAAGGGCCAATGGTACACACAGGAGCTGGTGCAGGAGGCCCTTGCTTTGCAGGGGCCCGGGGCAAATTGCTGCCCCCCTTGGCAGCCCTAATGACTTTGTGTATTTTAAGGTGCAGTGGGATGAAAACTGCAGGCATGGTAGCCCCTGCTGAGGCCATACAACCTGCTAAGTTTCCAAAAGATAGGTGCAGAGGTCTCTGGGAAACTGCCTTTCAAACTGTTCAGAGCAAAACTCGTGTCACTTGTAAGTGTGAAGGCACAGAGAAAACTCAGTTCAAACAATATTGCTTTTTATGCTGTTTTTCCATCCCTCCCCCAGAGCACTGGGATTGGAAAGGACCTCAGGGAAGGATCACAGTCACTGCCCAGCTACAGACATCAATATCAGAGCAGCCCTTCCCCGCTCTGCCCCCTCCCTCTCCTTAGCTTCTGTTAAACTGCAAGCAAGCCTGGCCTCAAAACTCGAAACATTTCAAAACTTTCAAAATGTTTTGAGTGTCCCTGTTTTGTTTCAAAGCTGTTTCCAAGCTTTTTGTTATGTTTTGATTTTGCTGTTTCAAGCTCGAAATGAATTGAAACAGCTTCGAAATGAAACACCCAGAGAAATTTTGCACAGCCCTACTGCCCTGCCCGGCCCCATCCCCTGCCTGGCCTCAGCCTCCTGGCACTTAAAAAAAACAAAAAAAGAAGGCCTGCAATCACCGGCTGCAGCAACAGGGATCAGGGCCTCTGAGGGATAATGACAGAGCCCCCCAACACAGTGTGGGGCAGTGGAGATTGCCCCCCCCCCACCTGGCACCCGCATGGCAGCTGCTGGAGCCGCCCCAGCCAAGAGACAGTGTGTGGCACCCTGCCAAGCCGTGCTGCACCTGCACCATGGAGCACCTACTGCACAGGTGCCAGACAGAGGGGCAATGCCTGCTGCCTCCCACTGCTGTGTGCTGCATGGGAGCGCTCTGCCATGAGTGCCTGGAGGCCCCAGTTGCTGCTGCTGCAGCCAGCGAGTGT
>NW_005842916.1:186740-197023 GCF_000455745.1 Alligator sinensis
CGGCCCCCACCCCAGTAATGTGCCCCTCAACCCCAGCCAGGCAGCTTTTCCCAGCCCCAATCCCTCCCTCCACCACGCCCCTTCCTTCCCCCCTCCCCCAACCCCAACAGACTTACCAGCTGGAGGCAGCTGTGTCAGCTGCCTGTTTAGCCTATGGCTGACTTCCCGAAGCAGCTGAATCTTTTTGGAAGCTTTTCTGAATCGATTCGGATGCTTCAGATTGATTTGGAGCTTTTACTTTGAATCTCCAAATCCAAATCAAATTGGAAAAACCACGCCCCTTCCTTCCCCCCTCCCCCAACCCCAACAGACTTACCAGCTGGAGGCAGCTGTGTCAGCTGCCTGTTTAGCCTATGGCTGACTTCCCGAAGCAGCTGAATCTTTTTGGAAGCTTTTCTGAATCGATTCGGATGCTTCAGATTGATTTGGAGCTTTTACTTTGAATCTCCAAATCCAAATCAAATTGGAAAACCGTCACTGAATTGGGCCAAACCTCCTCTGAATTATATCAGCTACCGAAGCTTCACACAGCCCTATTATGCAGCTTCTACATTTCCCCTTACAGCTGCTCCCAGTCCACTGGGTGTTTGTTGAATAAAAGGAAAATATCTCAACTTCAATTTACTACCCTCCTTGGGGGAAACAGACAGACTTATCTCAGGGTTGTGCTATTCAAAAAAACAAGGAAAAAAGAAAAATCATAACAGAAAGTTATTCCCCTTCTGGACCTACTTTATGTCCACCAAGGCCTTCTCTTGCTCAGGCAGGGACAATCTGGCCTCCTCCACAGCCAGGACTTGAGGACTCCCTTCTGTCTCTCGGCACACACTTTTGTCTCTCCTACATGAGGGCCAGGGTTTCATGTGACCTACTTTGCCACACCTGGTTCTTCTTGGCTTAAAAGTTCCTGGTCTTAAAGGGCACCTATACACATGCTCCAGAGTAGGGATGGGGAGGTGTTTTAATTCAAGAGGCTCTGGGGAGCTGCTCTAATTAAAATGCCTGCAGTGTCTCATGTATTTAGTGTCCTGCATTTCAAAATGGTGGTAGGAGTGCTTTAACTAAACCTCATTCAACAAGCTTTAGTTAAAGCACCCCTACTGCCCTTTTGAAATGTGGGGACACTGAATACACGAGACGTTGCAGCACGCTGGAGTTCTGACTAGAGCGCTCCAGTCTACTCCAACGTGTTCTAATCAGAACATGTTGGAGCACGTGTCAAAGCTCCCAAGGGACATTTTACAGTCTTTCTTTACATTTTGTAACAGAGGCTTGACTTTCTGCTACATACAGGCATAATAGACTAGCCTAGGTTCACTGGATGTTTAAATAATAAGTTGTATTTTCCCAAGAAATGTATGGCAACTGTTTTAGGTGTCATCTAAAACCCACTGAACTCCATGAAAAAAAAATCCATCTGACTTCAATGGGTATTGGCTCAAGACCTGACAGGCCCAATCTTTCAACCCCAATTATCACATGCTTAATTTTGAGTACTTCAATAGGCCCATTAAAGTAAATTGTATTAAGCAATTATCTAAAATGAAGCCTATACAGGTCAGTCCATCATATGTGCTTTTAACTTGTGCGAATTCAACTATACATGGTGTGGGAGAGGGGGCGGGGCTTGAGTTTGCACATGGCACTGCTGCTTACCTGGAGGCCCATTATGGCAGTGATGGTCACTGCCTCCAAAACCTCCTGCTGTAGCCATGGAGCTGTGCTCGGAGCTGTGTGGCCGGCCGTTGGGCGGCAGCGGCAGCGTGGTGGTGGCCGGGCAGCATGCAGCCATCCCCGCCACCACCCTGAGCTGCGCCGCTGCCGCTGGCCACACAGCTCTAAGCACGGCGCCGCGTGCAAACTCAAGCCCCGCCCCCCCTTCCACCCCGTGTATAGTCACCGATTTTTGCCTTATGTGATTTTTGCTTTACGTGCTGACTTCAGCACCTAACCCCCACATAAGATGCAACTGACCTGTACCTAGAAGCACATATTTATAGGATTTGAGCCATAGGTGTGAACTTACTTACCCATAGCTCAAGTCTGCGCTGTGAACATGTGCAAGAGGGCAGAGTTAAGATTGAACTAACCTCAACTTTTATTTATTTTGCAAATAAGCAAATAATTTTTATTCCCCATTGGCACCATCTGTGTCTCCTTTGCTCCATTGGCACTTCAAGCCTTGGCTCCGTAGTTGTCCATATTGCCTCTATTCTTTCACATTGGCCACTAGACGTGTAATAGCCTTCCTAAGCTAATAGGCCTACCACCCTCTTAAGATCTATTTATGCCACAGACCTTTGAGAAAGATTATGCATGTTGGGTCTGCTGTGGGGCAGCTGGGAAACGCTTCTGCTTGGTTAGGTACTTATGAACTATGAATATGCAAATTCATGGACAGTGATAAAAAAAAATCTATTTGTTCACCCCCCTGCCCCATCCTCCTTGATATCTTCTACAATGTTTTCTTTTAGAGATTTTAGTTCCTTTAAAGAGGGGGAACAGATTAGGCTGCCTAGGAAAAATGTCAGCTACAATTGTTACAACTGCTTTCTTCTGCTACTACTATTTGTTCCTGTTTTTAACATTCTTATTTTTTGTACCAAATTATTCCTGTTCAACCTAATGATTTATTTCAATTAGTGTGTATGTGGGGGGAGGGGGGGAGAGGGGGGTTGAGGGGGTGCAGTGGGTGTGGCACATTTTTCTTCCTAAGTGCAACTAGGTAGAAATGAGAGAAGGCAAGGAAACACGGTGCAACGTGCACCAGGATTAAGAGAGCTACTTCCTTGCAAAAAGATGGTAACAGTTCTGGAACCAAGTGAACACTGCAGCCCTGGAACCACAGAGCTGAGGAAGTTTATGAGAAGAGAATGATTTCATATTTCCTTCAGGAGGCCTGTGGGTAGTACCATATTTTCTTACATACCACATGCCTCCAAATAGCACACACACATCTTGTTTTGGGGAAGGCAGAATGAAGATGTTTTGTCCGCCCAGAGATTGAAGGAGGAGGGATAGGGCCTTATCTTTAGCTTGCTTACTCACCCTCTCAAGCAAAACTACAATATTAGCCCTCTTGCAGACACTGCTTACTTGGCAGCAGTTCTTGGCCACTCAGCCAAAAGGTACTTTCAATTCTGCAACAGCTATAAAAGGGTTATAACTGTACCTGCTGCTGAAGACTGAACTCTGCTTCTTCCTCAAGGCAGCTGGTTGGAGGATGGAGGGAAGGAAGGGAAGAGAAGGTAAAGTAGCAGCAGCAGTTTTGCAGAGTCTCCATGTTTCTATTCCAGACAGTAAATTAGCTTTCCTGTTTAAGACACTCATCTCAGTGTTGGAGTGTTAATGTTTGGGGCAAGGTGCATGTGGTATATAAGACATGGTCTATAAGATTTAGAGGCTATGAACCTCCTAAGGATACAAAAAGAACCACTTCCTCTTCCTTACCAGAAGTTAAACCACTAGGTGCAGGTATCAGAACTACTCATGTTGAAATAAATCAAATACATCATCAAAAAAGGCTCATGCATTAACACACACTGCTGCCTTGACTTCATATGGTCCTGATGATTTTGAGTATATTGAAGAGAGGGAGCAGAGACCTTGCCCTTCAATACAGAGTGAAATAAATGTACTTTTATTAGTCACAACTTTACAGCATCTTCCCAACATAATATATTATTAAGGAAAATTGTCTGAGTATTGAGAAGCACTTGAAATGTATCTTATTGTCAGACATGAGACCGTATATACTTTTAAAACTTGATTTTAAGACTGGCAGAGAGAAAACTGGCACATGAGTGGTGAGGAAGGGAAAGTGGGGCTTGCAAATGCCATTTCAATATATGAAATACCTCCGTATTATTTTGTCAGGCAAATTTTAATCTCTTCAAAATATTATAGTGGCTAAGAATTGTGAATCCCAAAGCTTTCAGTATGAGATATCCAAATAATACATCCAAGAAGATCTATGGGATTTGAAATTGTAGCACAGATGTAAAACACATGTTTACTATGGAAAGTGAGAGTATATCAACAACAGGCTGAAAACTGTGGAAGAGACACTGATCTATCCAGCTTTGCCACCCACTGAGTTAATGGAATACTAAAAGTAAAAATACAAGGCATGTCTACACATTCAATTAATGTGAAGCAATAAACTCTAGTACATATTATGATGGAGTTTATTGCTCCTGGGTGCTGCATTTACACATCCATCTGGGAACACAGGACTTTGAGCAAGGCTGGAGCATACCAGGAGGCCCCAGAGGTCAGCCTGCCAGCCCAAGGCTGCTCCACCCTGGCTCAAAGTGCTGCAGAGGGGCTGGTTGGGATATCAGGATGCTCCAGTATAGGGCTAGCCAGCAGGCAGCCCCACACTGAAACACCCTTATATCCTAGCCATCGCTATCAACATCGACATGTGCGTTGCTGTGCATGAAAGAACTCCGCCAGAGAAAAGTACTTGTACTTCCAAAGTACTAACCTATGGTGAGTTAATTAGATGCCTGCAGCCTAATAGGGCCGCACATATAGACATAGAGACTTTACTGGGGAGCTAATTAGGCAGCTCCGTAGTAAACATCTCCTGTAGACATGCCCACAGGGTACTTGCTGGTGAATGTGTATCATGGAACCTCCTGCAACTCATGAATTGTAGTCTGTGCAGCTGTAGTTGCTTCCTAGCCCTGTATTTTACCTCTCCACCTTCAGCACTGCCTGTGATGGACCCAGGCCATGGCCTTGCTGGAAAGGAAAGAGCTGAAGACATTTTCTCAAGGAGCTGCCGTTGCAAACTCTCTTGGCTTCAAAAACATCTGATTCTTATTTTTATGCAAGAATGTTGGATTCAAATGCAAATCCCATTTACAGTCAAGGTTCATTTGCCCTATTAGCAGTATAGGCCTCACCCAGCACTTATAAAAATCATTGGAGAATTGGATTTTCAAGACTGTTAAGTCTGAAGGGAATTAAAGACATGATATTAGATCTTTTCAGTCCAGGGAGAACACAGCTCAGAACACCACAGAAAGAAGAGACAGTAATAGGTAGCAATTCCTAGGACAGGGGTCAGTAACATATGGCCCATGGGCTGGATCTGGCCCACAGAGCTTTGTCCATACCACACTGCAGCTGGGTTACAGGGAAGAGTTGCACACATGCTGCCAATGGCCAGGCAATGGTGCGGCTTTGCCCATACTGCAGTCGGGCAGCAGGTAGAAACAATGGCAGTGGGCCAGTATAGGAGCACTGATCCACCTGAGACCCAAGACCAGTTGAACTGGCCTGCCACTCCAAAACCACTGCTGTTCCAAGATGATTTAGAGGGAACCTTCTCACACTCTTATTGGGAAGCCATAGTAACTGATGTACAGGGATTCTGGTTTTCTCTGTTTAAAAATCACAAATTTTCTGATATAAAGATTGCAAATTCTCCAATTCAAAACCCCCAAATCCACATTTTCCTGTGATTAAAGTGAAGCACCACTATATATATAGGTATCAGTTGAACACAATATCTTATTGATATATTTACAATTTTAAAGCAATTTGGAAGCTGACCAGTGCACCTCAATCACTATAATAAAATAAATTCTAAATAAACTTTGGCCCTTGAATATGGGTTATTTATTATGGAAAATCTGAGCTTTCCCCTGTCCACTTTGCTCACCAGAAAAAAGATTCAGCAGAAGCTGTACCCCCACCACCCATTGCTTTACAGCACAGAGCCCTGCCCATGGCCAGTGCCCCACACTCCTGACCAACAGCCCCACCACCCCTTCTCCTGCCCCTCACGACCTACCCACAGCACCCTGCTCTCCCCAGCCATGCTGGAAGGGGCCCCCAGCTGCCAGGGATATGGAGCCAGAAACCTGGGTGCACAGCCCCCTGCCCTCTGCAGCAGCACCTGAAGCCTGGCGGCCATCTGTGGGAAACAGTAGCTGCTGCAGCAGAATGGAGCATGGAGCCCAGCTCCTCCTCCCCCATGGATGGCACGGTAGGAGCACAACCTGTTGGAGAGGGTGGATATAGGTTGCCTCCTGTGGGCTGTGGGTACCCTGCCCTGATGCCCTCCCCTGAGGGCCACCACAGCACAGTGGGTGGGATCTGACATGGCAGGGAAGAACAGGACCAGAAGGTCAGTGCCACTGTTGCGAGCTCCATGCCACCATGGCAAGGCACCCCCTGCCCACCTGGCAGCACTGAGGGACATGACCCTGTGCCGCCACCCCCACTGCTGCTGTGTAGGCAGGGGGTGCCTTGCCATGGTGGCACAGAACTCCCAGCAGTGGCACTGAGCTTCCCCACCCTGTCATAGGATCATAGAAAGTTAGGGTTGGCAGGGACCTCAGGAGGTCATCTAGTCCACCCCCCTGCTCAAAGCAGGCCCAGCCCCACCTAGATCATCCCAGCCAAAGCTCTGTCTAGCCAGGTTTTGAAAACCTCCAAGGATGGAGCTTCCACCAGCTCTGTGGGTAACCTGTTTCAGTGTTTTACTACCCTCCTAGTGAGCAAATTCTTCCTAATATCTAACCTAGCCTTCCCTTGCTGCAACTTGAGACTTGTTCCTTGTTCTGTCATCTGCCACCACTGAGAATACTCTAGCTCCATCCTCTTGAACCCCCTGTCACTGGTCAGAGTGATTATCTGGCCACTCACCTATGGAGAGGGGTAGTTTGCACCCAAAATGTCCCCAGCCAGTGAAGAAAAGTAGCCTGGGAAGGGCTGGTAACAAGTCAAACTTACCTGCAGGTACTGGAGCAGAAAAACAAGAGCACCATGCACTGCCGTCATGCTGTTTTAAAAGCATATACTCCCTGTGCATTGGAGGGCATGCAAAGAATGATGTAGAAAAAAATGCCCGGGGGCACAGGGAAGGTGGGTCCTGGGGGTAGCAAAAGACCACTAGGAGCCGGAGCGGGATGGAGGCAGCTGTGAGAGGCCCTGTGCTCTGACCCTGACCTGAACCCATGCTGTTGAGCTGAGCAAAGACCACAGGGAAAGCCACAAGGCTCCAGTAAGCCTAAAAGCAAAAGGCTCTGGAGTTTGACAGGGGAGCTTGTCAGGAGATGACTTGGAGGAGTTCTCACTTACAGGGCAGACAAGCCTGAAGAGTTAAGATGACGGCAGGGCTGCAGACTAGTGAGGGGCAGTCTGGATTGGTCACATGAGTCTGAACCCCACATAATGCCAAACAGGGTGCGGCGGGACAACAAGTATTTTTGTTCGCGTGTGTTATTTTTTTGCTTGGCACTTAAGGATCAGACATGCTGGAAGTGTGTTTGTATATGCCCATCATTAGTTAAAATTAATCCAGGTTAAGAGTGACATGGGACTATTGGATTTTGCTGATAACATTATCACTCTAAGCTCAGCGACATTAATGTGACTTTAAAGAGGAATAGCCGAGTTCTTGACACTTACGGTTTAATTTTATGGTCCTGTATATGGCCTATTACTGATGGCCACAGGCTACGTCACTGATCTGATTTTAGGAAACACCACCTATTTAACATTACAGTTGGCATATGGGAAGGGTATAGGGAAGATGGAGCCCAAAAAAATACACCAAAAGGAGAAACACCTCCCTCGAAGGAAAGGAAACCTTCCATTATTGGAGCCTCTCTTTTCATATATTTATTTTCTTGATCAAGTCATGGCGGGTGAATGGAGAGGGACTTGGTTTCCTCCCTTTTTGATAAAACCCAGGAGTGTCACATCCCCCTTCAGGTATTTGAAGGCTGCTATTAAGTCCCCTTCTCTTCTCTTCTCTAGACTAAAAAAGCCCAGTTCCCTCAGTCTTTCCTCATAAGTCATGTCCCCCACTCCCCTCACCATTTTTGTCACCCTCACTGGACTCTCTCCACATCCTTTCTGTAGCGGGGGACCCAAAACTGAACACAGTACTCCAGATGTGGCTTCACCAATGCTTCCCTTGACCTACTGGCAACACACCTACCAATGCAGCCCAATATGCCATTAGCCTTCTTGACAACAAGGGCACACTGTTGGCTCATATTAAGTTTATTGTCCACTATGACCTCCAGGTCTTTTTCTGCAGAGCTGCTGTCCAGCCAGTCAGTCCCCAGCCTGTACTGGTACATGGGATTGATCCGTCCTAAGTGCAGGACTTTGCACTTGTCCTTGTTGAACCTCATGAGATTTCTTTTGGCCCAATCCTCCAATTTGTCTAGGTCACTCTGAATCCTAGCCCTACCCTTCAGCCCTATTTCCCTCAGCTTGGTGGCATCTGAAAACTTGCTGAGGGTGCACTGTATGCTATCTTCCAGGTCGTTGATGAAAACAATGAACAGACAAACTTTAGCTAATATGCCCCAACTGTCATTTTGAAACACGGGATGCTGAATACATGAGGTGATGTGGGTGATTCATTTGGAGCGGCTCCTGAGAGCTGCCCCACCCTACCCCACATATACAGACACCGTAAGGTCTACGGGAGGCCTGAAGTCCTCCCTGAAGCCTACACCTGCACCAGAACTATGTGGCTAATGGAATCAGTAATCTCTAACACCAGTTGTCTCCTGAATAGTGACATATCAGACCCTCCTTTGGGGTCTGATGTACACTGATTTCAGTGGTGTCAGTAAGGAACCCTTAATATTTCTTTCATTGCATGTGCAAAGAAGAAGTTGCTTGTTGGTGTGGTACTGTCATGTTCGTTTGCATAGCTTTGATGATTTTCTGAATTGTTGGACGAAAAGGTGAATGGACAGCAGTGATTAATGGTAGTTGGCAGGGGAGCAAGAATTGATAAGAAATGTTTTATAGCTCATCCTTGTTTTATAGTTAACCTAAATCCTTACAGTGCCACATTGACACTTCCTATCCTGTGCAAGGTTATAGCTTAAACTATACATAAAAGTATTCAGACAACATATGGAAGAGACAAAACCTAATAACAAATGACCATGGAGTGCACAAAGTGGTCAGACAGGGCTTTCTCTTGCTTCTGATTTATAACAAGCAGCACTGCAGTGGCCTGGCCAATTATTTGTTTTTGACTGTGCTCTGCTCTTTCTGCCACAATGATTTTTGCTGGAAGATTGCATGGTGTTATTTTTACATTTACAGGAGAAAGAACTACAATCTCTATAGTGGCTTGATAAGTAGACAGGCATGGTTGCCATCAAAGTTAGCAGCAACCGCTTGTAGAGCTGTATTCATGTCCAAGTTAGCTGTAATCTATGGGGTTCACCATGTAATTTTAAGGTCCCTCAAGTCCCATTGGCTTCTGGGGGAATTGAGAGCCTTCAGCATCCTACACCCTTTTATTCCAGATAAAAGCTAGTACTAACTAGACTAGACATTAGTAGGTGCTACTTCACTGCAAGGGCAGCTAAGACCTGGAACCGACTTCCAAGAGAAGTGATGCTGGCTCCTACCCTGGGGGTCTTTAAGAGGAGGTTAGACGAACACCTGGCTGGGGTCATTTGACTCCAGTACTTTTTCCTGCCATGGCAGGGGGTCAGACTTGATGATCTGCTCAGGTCCCTTCCAACCCTACCAACTATGAAACTATGAAACTATAAATTCACACATACCCTATAGCAGGAGTGGGAAATTATTTGGGTTGGAGGGCTGCTTAAGGAGTTCTGGTGAGCTGTTGAGGGCCAGGGGGAGAGAGGAAGGGTGCCAACCTGGCTTCAGTGCCCCCATCATGGTGGTTTACACTGCCCAGCATGGTGGAAGGGAGGGGCTGGGGAAATGCCAATTGATCCTATATTGCTCTGGACCCATCCACTCCTCACCCAATGGCAGGGGATGCTGAATGAAGCAGGAAGGCTGGTAGGCAGGGTCTCCATGGAGACCTGCTTGGGACCCCCATGAGCAGGGTGTGCTCGGCTGGATGGATGAGATGGGGCTGCTAGCAGGCAGGAAGTAGCATTCAGGAGTAGGCAGGCAGGGCCAGGGCTGGGGCTAGGATCGTGGGGCAGTGACAATGCAGGGCTGGGCTCTGTGCAGAACCACAATTCACTCCTTGCACATCCCTGCAATGGGTGTCAGTTCTGCAGGCAGCAGCCTGTCCCACTCCCCCCACCTGTGTCCCCAGCCCATGCCCACCCCATTCCTGTGGCTCCATCCCATTCCCCTGCCTGTGGGGGTCCCTGGCCAGTCTCCAGAGAGACCCTGCCCACTTGCCTCTGGAGGTGGATATGGGGCAGACGGGCTGGGGTGCTCAGGCAGCAGGGCCAGGTCTGGTGGCTGTGGGCGTGACACTGGCATTGGCAGCCCGAAAGAGCCCCCCCCCTTGGGCCGGC
>NW_005842916.1:197699-200452 GCF_000455745.1 Alligator sinensis
GGGCAAGAGGGGCTGGGTGGCGCGGGCAGCAGGGCCAGGTCTGGTGGCTGTGGCAGTGACACTGGCATTGGCAGCCAGAAGGAGCCACCACCATGGGGCTGTCAGAAAGCTGAGTCTAGATGCTCTGTTACGCTGCCCCTGCCCTGATGCCATGCCACCCAACCACACAGACTACCGCTCCCAGCCTGCCTCAGAGCCATAGAATCATGTAAACATAGAAAATAAGGGCTGGAAGGGACCTCAAGTGGTCATCTAGTCCAACCCCTTGCTCAAAGCAGGACCATCCTCAACTAGATCATTACAGTCAGGAATCTGTCAAGCCAGACCTTAAAAACCTCCAAGGATGGAGATTCCACCACCTTTCTGAGTAACCTCTTCCAGTGTTTCACCAACCTACTGTTGAAAAAGCTTTTCCTAATATCCAACATAAACCTCCCTTGCTGCAACTTTAGACCTTTGCTCCTTGTTCTGTCATCTGTCACCACTGAAAACAGTCCAGCTCCATCCTTTTTGAAACCACCCTTCAGGCAGTTCTACAGCTTACTCAAATCCTCCCTTAGTCTTCTCTTCTGCAGAATAAGTAAGTCCATTTCCCTCAGCCTCTCCTCAGAAGTCATGTGCTCCAGCCTATGAACCATTTTCGTTGCTCTCTGATGGACTCTCTCCAGCTTGTCCACATCCTTTCTGTAGTGGGGGACCCAAAACTAGACACAGTACTCTAGATGTGGCCTCACTAGTGCCAAATAGAGGAGAAGAATCACTTCCCTTGATCTGCTGGCCACATTCCTACTAACGCAGACCAGTATGCCATTAGCTTTTTTCACAACGAGGGCACACTGTTGGCTCCTATTCACATTATTGCCCACTGTAATCCTCAGGTCCTTCGCTGCAGAGCTGCTGCTTAGTTAGTCGGTCTACAGCCTGTACTGGTGCATGGGATTGCTCCATCCGAAGTGCAGGACTTTGCACCTCTCCTCATTGAACCTCATGAAATTTCTTTTGGTCCAGTCCTCCAATTTGTCAAGGTCACTCTGAACCCCAGCCCTACTCTCCAGCATACTACTCCTCCCATCTTGATGTCATTGTTAGACTTGCTGACTTCATACCATCTTCTAGATCGGTTATGAAGATATTGAACAAAACCAGCCCCAGGACGAACCACTGGGGCACTCCACTTGACACTGGTTGCCAACTAGACATTGATCCATTGTTTATTACACTCTGAGCCTGACAATCCAGATAGCTTTTTATCCAACTTACAGTCCATTCATCCAACCCACACTTCCTTAGCTCGCTTGCAAGAATGCTGTGGGAGATGATATTAAAAGCCTTGCTAAAATCAAGGTATATTATGTCCACTGCCTTCCCTGCATGCACAGACAGAGCCAGTCATCTCATCATAGAAGGCAATCGGGTTGGTCAGGCATAACCTGCCCTTGGTGAATCAATACTGACTGTTCCTAATAACCTTCTTCTCCAAGTGCTTAGAAATGCATTATTTGAGGACCTGCTCCATGATTATTCTGTGAACTGAGGTGAGGCTGGCTAGTCTGTAGGTCCCTGGATTCTCCTTCCCTTTCTTAAAGAGGGGCAGTAAATTTGCCTTTTTCCAATCATTTAGGACCTCCCCTGATTGCCATGAGATTTCAAAGATAATGGGCAGCAGCTCTGCAATCACAGCCAATTCCCTCAGCACATTTGGATGTATCGCATCCAGCCCCATGAACTTGTACACATCCAGCTTTTCTAACTAGTCCCTAACCTGTTCTTTCACCACAGAGGACTGCTCACCTTCTCCCAAAACTGCTGCTAGATGCAGTATTCTTCAAGTTGACCTTGCCTGTGAAGACCAAGGTAAAAAAGGTATTGAGTACTTCATCATTTTCCTCATCATCTAAAGTAACAAGAATTAATCCCTTGCCTTAATTTATGAAGCCTGCCACTCTACTAAGAGGTTCTGGGGAAATGGGATACTCCAGGATTTATAAGATCAGATCCAGCTGAACGGTAGGTAGAGTCATGAGGTCAACTGTAGCCATCTGATTTATGGCCAAGATTTAACATAAGTGTCATGTGCTGCACCTGGGGAGGAAGAATCATCAACACTCCTATAGGCTGGGAGGTGCCACTCTAAGTAGCACAACTGCAGAAAGGGTTCTTGGAGTAGTAGTCGACTCCAAAATGAACACAAGTCACCAGTGCGATGAGGTAATAAGTAAAGCGAACCACACCCTTTCTTGCATAAGTAGGTGCAAAACAAACAGGTCTAGGGAGGTGATACTTCCCCTCTATGCAGCATTGGTCAGGCTGTAGCTGGAGTACTGCATCCACTTTTGGGCACTGCACTTCAGGAGGGATGTGGATGGCCTGGAGAGGTTTCAGAGGAGGGCCACTCATCTGGTTAAAGGCCTACAGAAAAAAACCCTATGTGGACCGATTGGGAGACCTGAACCTCTTCAGCCTCCGCAAGAGAAGGCTGAGAGATGATCTCGTGGCCGCCTACAAACTCATCAGTGGGTGCCAGCAAGAAATAGGGGATACAATGCTTACCGGGGCATCCATCGGGGTAACTAGAAATAATGGCCACAAACTGAAAGACAGAAAATTCAGATTGGACATCAGGAAAAAAATTCTTTAAGATAAGGGTTGCCAAAATATGGAATACGCTTCCAAGGGTGGTAGTGCTGTTCCCTTCCTTTGAGGTATTTAAAAGGAGATTGGGCAGATACCTGGCTGGGGTCATCTGACCCCAG